>NC_069000.1:14336466-14356466 GCF_001194135.2 Octopus bimaculoides
ATACATATGTGGTACCTTTTCTGATTCCAAACTCTGAAAGTCTAAACTTCGGCGATATAAATCAGCTTTAGAATTTGCTAGAGTGACTTCTTGTTCAGCTAAACGCTGTTGTAAACCAGCCTGCAATGAAACAAAAACATTACTTTGAATAACTTTATTTGAATTACATACAAAAAAAAAAACTAAATAACATGAAATTCAATTTTTTGACAATGTTACCATTGACTTTGAACCAAAAAAAAAGTTTCTCACTTTCAATAACATCTAAGACATTCTTCTTCTTAGCTCCATTGGTGCCTTTGCACGGCACATCGGGCAGTCAGTGATCACCAATTATTTCTGTCTCTGACCAACCAGTATGCTTCTTCCCAGGTGATGTCCAGTCTGCATAAGTCTTCTTTGAAGGAACTACACTATGTCTTCCTTGGTTGGCATCTTTTTCTCTTACCTTTCAGCAGCATTCAGCCCATGGCTGTTTTGGCAAGCCTCTCCTCTGGCAGTCTTACTATGTGTCCAGTCATTCTCATTCATTATTCAACTACATCCATACATCAAAATACACAATATACATGCAAATTTAAGCAAGTATATTAGATATAAGTTGTAAGTGATAAAAATTTTTTTTTAAACTATACCTTAGCACCATAAAGCTCTCGACATTCAATTTTTGTTCGAGATAACTGTTCTTTTAAGTCACGAGATATTTCTGTTGCTTGCTGAAGCCTACTACGAAGGACAACCTGCAAAAAAAAAATTTACAATTCAACAAATCGATTTGTTAGCAAACTAACTTGGTTTTAAGCAGCTACAATATCTGGTAATTATATACAAGGAGATGCCGAAAAGTTTTTGGCTTTGGATAAAAGAAAATACAGGAGGATCAGTTAATTATGATTTTATTCAACATCTTCCCCTGTCAGATTCACGCACTTATTGCAGTGGCCCTTCAGTTTTTCTAAGCCCTGTAAAAGAAATTGGAAGGTTGGGTCTCCAACCAGACCGTTCATGATATCCAGGGACTTTTAAGCAATCCCTTGTATATTAGCAGTGTGCAGGCAGCAAGCAAGAAGAATCATTAGCAGGCCAAGAAACTGAAAGAAGCCCATTGTGTGTGTGTGTGTGTGTGTGTGTGTGTGTGTGTGTGTGTGTGTGTGTTTGTCCCCTTAACATCGCTTGACAACCGATGCTGGTGTGTTTACATCCCCGTAACTTAGCGGTTCGGTAAAGAGACCGATAAAATAAGTACTAGGCTTACAAAGAATAAGTTCTGGAGTCGATTTGTTCGACTAAAGGCGGTGCTCCAGCATGGCCACAGTCAAATGATTGAAACAAATAAAAGAATAAAAGAATATATATGTAGTGCTTCAGTGTATAGCACCTTGCACAGAATATTGCCATACAGTACTCTATGTATAATGTTGAGCACCACATGTATGGCAATGAATGGGTTAGTACTTTATTGCTTTATGTATAGTATTCATCTTACATTTTTTCACTGGTTTCAGTCATTTGACTGGCTATGCTGGAGTATTGACTTTATTGGTTTTTAGGAGTTTTTATTCCGATTTACTTTAGTCTAAAGGGACATAACTTGCAAGGAATAAATACCATGATATTTTTTTGTTTGATGCACGATGTTCATACATACATATATAAACAACAGGCCCCAGCACGGTTTCTGTTTATCAAATTTCATTCAGAAGAGATAGGCCAAACCAAAATTATGGTAGAATCCACTCATCTAAGATTCCATACAGTGGAATTAAACCCAGGACTACATGGTTGCAAAGCAAAATTATTAACTACAGCCATACCATTATGCATTGCATAGTGCTATGCATATAGAATTTATACTTGGTGTAAAATGATTAACGAAATGTCTTTATTAATTTGTAAATGTTGTTTAGAACTCAAAAAGTGTCTGAAACTCTGCTAGTTATTTCACAGTAATAGAGTTTAATAGATATCAGATTTTTTTTTTAAATGGATGAGGTAAATATATACTTCATAAGCACACAAAATATAGACAGTTGACGAAAGAAACAGAATTCAAAATAATAATTATACAGTTAAAAAAAAAAAATAAATAAGGACAGAATTATTACAACTGTAATTAACAAATTAGTAGGATTTTTAAAAAAAGCAGTAATAAAAAGTAGTTTTCACCATTTGGTCAGAAATTGAATATCCTTCAAGATCATCCAGCTCTGAAGAGGGTACAAGACTTGTTATTTCTCCGTTCAAAAGCTAAAAAAGATTATAAAATACAAATAGTGAGGTTATGCTTTTGCATTAATTATAACACTGTGTAACATGAATTTCGTCCTTGAGTAGTAACTGTTATTTCTTATTTGCTTACCCCTAGAAAGTATGCAAAATGGCTAATATTTCCTTCAAACTTTGCTTTTATTATATTTATTCAAATCCTGAAGAATCCCTCTCAAATACATGGCTATAATGCTTCCCCACTACTAATTCTCATGATCAGAAATGCACATATTGTCAGCCATTAAGAGACATGCTCAAGTGGTTAAGGTCAAGCAAATGATAAGCAAATCTGCGCTATTGAGCAGAATATTTGCTATAACACCTGCTTAATAATGACAAAGTTATTTTGTTAAATTCTTTGTGATTTTAAATATCAATTGAAACAAAAGTAGTGTATTGAAACTGAAATATGGTAACAAAATGGTTAATGGCTAGAATGGCTCTTCTATGTTGTTTCAGTTTTAACACTCAATCTCAGATCAAGTCACTTGCTACACAAATAGAATTCTAAGATATTGAAAACCTCAGCCAGGCATTAGAATCTCTGGGGACTGCTGTTACATGTTGCCTAAAGAAAAGAATAACTTTCTAACAATTTAACTTTATAAAATACTATCTCTTACTTAAATACATTTTATGTAGTTTTATATAATGCAATAATAAGGATATAATTTGAACCTGTAAACCAAGTCTACAAAAAAGTCATAGGAGGAAGAAAAAATGGATTTAAGAAATAAGATATAAATTTTTTAAATTTTTCCTAGAGTTAATGCAAATTGAATCATATACGTTTCAAGGCATGATGAAATGGAAGTTGTGATGTTCAGCCCTTCTCAAGATCATTAGGGTAACTGAAACAGGTATGACTTGTCACAGAACCTAGAAGATAGACTCATTAAGATCATTCATCTACACTCTGATATACACCTATGTGTGAATAATTTATTAACCCTTTAGCATTTAAACTGGCCACATCCAACCCAAATATTCCTTTTGTTTAATGTTCAAACCAGCCAGATCTAACCTCTCGCAACTATTCTACAATGTCATTCTAAAGATAAACACATCATTGAAATCTCAAAGCTAACAGATAATGCACAATTAATGCGAAACAACATGAATAAATATACGTTATATTTGACAGAGCAATCCAAATGTTAAAGGGTTAAAGTAAACATGTTTCAAATACAAAAAAATAACTACCAAATTTTGCAATTTCAGAAGATCAGATTTTGTTTCTTTCATTGTATCTGCCAGGTCATCATATTCCTTTAAGAGATCATTATACTGTTGTTGATCAAGTATCACGGTATTGTCTTGACCATACTCCACTGAGTCTTCATTGGCTAAAAAAAACACAAAAAAAAACAAATAATAATAATAAATAATATAGTCATTGGTTCATAAAAACTAAATGCATTTCCTTCACCTTTTTACACACACACAAACACACACTGATGGAACTTCAAAAACCAAATATATATAGGGTGAAGTATATTTGCCACTTAAATGTGGCTGACCCCTAAGGGTGGATGTTACTGTTGCTTTTAGCCCCAGGAGAACATCTCCTCCAGCTGGCTATCGACATACATCTGCGTCCTGTCTGTATTTGCAAAGGGAAGTCATCCTTCCCATCTTGATCTGTGATACGTACGGACTCGAGTTTCTGGGTATTTACTTGTCCTCAGCGTACGACAATCGCCGACCTTCGATGCGAAAGATATCCCGATGCAAATACTTATATCTTTTTCCAGTGAAATTATTCACTGATCTCGAAAAAGTGGCCACAGTATACTCTCAAAGAACTTTCATAAAGTTAATTAACCCTTTAGCATTTAAACGAACCCAAATACTCTACCTGTTTTATGTTCAAATCAGTCATATCGGACTAAAATATTCTACTAATTTTATGTTAAAACAGATCAGATCTGGCCTTTCTCACCTACCCTACAATGTCATTCTAAAAGTAAACAATCACTACATTGAAATCTGAAAGCTCCAAGATAATGCATGATTAATTCAAAATAATGTGAATAAATAAGCATTGAATTTGACAGAGTCACCTGAATGCTAAAGGGTTAAAAGGTGTTATTACCTGGTATGAATCCAGTTGATCGACTCCGTGGCATCCCATCTATATCGTAATCCTGTTCTCCTGTGGCAGACAGATGTTTGGGCCCAGGGCAGGATTTTATCATCATCATTCTGGCTTGCATTGCAGCTACATCAGCTGGTATGTGGGTTGTATGTCTTGATAAAGAAATTAAAAAAAAAAGGGTGATAATTTAAAATTATAATTTTTCAGTTCAATTAATTTTATGTTCAGAAACCAAAGATCTCTTTTTCGTTATTCACCTCTATGAAAAAATATTTCATCTCTAAAAATAATATTGGCACTCCGTCGCTTACGACGTCGAGGGTTCCAGTTGATCCAATCAACGGAACAGCCTGCTCGTGAAATTAATGTGCAAGTGGCTGAGCACTCCACAGACACGTGTACCCTTAACGTAGTTCTCAGGGATATTCAGCGTGACACAATGTGACAAGGCTGACCCTTTGAATTACAGGCACAACAGAAACAGGAAGTAAGAGTGAGAGAAAGTTATGGTGAAAGAGTACAGCAGTGTTCGCCACCATCCCCTGCCGGAGCCTCATGGAGCTTTTAGGTGTTTTCGCTCAATAAACACTCACAACGCCCGGTCTGGGAATCGAAACCGCGATCCTATGACCGCAAGTCCGCTGCCCTAACCACTGGGCCATTGTGCCTCCAAAAATAATGTTAATAGTAAAAAAAAAAAAAAAATACAATCTTATTAACACCAATTCATCTCAGTCATTTAGACAATTTAACATGAGAATTTCAACCTAAAATAAACTAAAAAAAGACTGAATCTATATAGAATGACAGATTTTACAACTAAAAATTCTTACCCATAATCCTTATAGTTGCTTCCATGGTATTGTTTGCTAGCTTTTGACACAAATCTGCGTGCAGTTGCTAAAGTGACAGCAGCACTCTATAATAAATGTAAGCAAAAGTACAATAAATTATTTAAACATTTAACGTGAAGAAACCATTTCAGAAGGAAAAATTATATATATAGGCACAGGTGTGGCTGCATGATAAGAAGTTTGCTTCTCAACCACATGGTTCTGGGTTCAACATCATCATTTAATATCCACTTTTCCATGCTTGCAGGGGTCAGATGGAATTTGCTGAGGCAAATTATCTATGGCTGGATGCCCTTTGTTTCCAGTCTTCCATGAAAAACATATTAGGTCATTAGCAATATTACCTTGCCTAGAAACAGGTGAGGGTTGGTGATACAAACAACATCACTTCTATGATGGCAATCCTAGTTTACAACCACCATGTGATGTTAAGACAAGTATACCCACAAACACACACACACACACACATACAAATATACATGACAGGCTTCTTTCAGTTTCTGTCTACCAAATCCTCTCACAAGGCTTTGGTCATTCCAGGGCTATTGTAGAAGAGACACTTGCCCAAGGTACCACACAGTGGAACTGAATCCAAAGCCACATGGTTGGGAAGCAAGCTCCTCAACCACACAGACACACCTGAAAATTATTGCTGTTAATCACCATTCTGCTGTACACAGGTGCAAACATCAATAAAAATGACCGTTTTGTCTTATATGGTACATTTTTATGGAAAAACAGAAAAATATATTATGTAAAGGAAAGAAAAACTCACCTGTGCTATACTTGCTAAAGATCTCCCTCGGTTTGGAGAGATAACACCAGCTACAGATTGGTGCTTTACTGAATTAGGCTTAAAATGGGCTGCTAATGCCAGAATAAGGCGCATAATACACTTCAGGTTACCATCGACAATATCTTTAAAGAAAGAAAATAAATATGAAGAAAACAACATTGCAAAATAATATGAAATAAAAAGGGAATATAACATACAATGCAGAGAGCTCATACAGACAATGTTGACTCATCTAATGAACATTATGATGAAAAGGGTGAACAGCAATTGTTAGTTAATGGTGATATTTTAAATGATAATCTTTCTACTATAAACACAAGGCCTGAAATTTGTGGGTAGGGAAAGTAATTGATTACACTGACCGCAGTGCTTGGATGGTACTTATTTCATTGACACTGAAAGCATGAAAGACAAAGTCAACCTTGTTGGAATTTGAACTCAGAATGTAAAGACAGAGAAAATGCATAGCAGTATTTTGTCCAGTGTGCTAACAATTCTACCAACACACCACCTAAATAATAATATTAATAATTATAATAATAATAATAAGTCTAGCTACTACAGGCACAAGGCCTGAAATTTTGTGGGAGGGAGCTAGTTGATTACATTGACTCCAGTGCTCAACTGGTACTTATTTTATCAACCCCAAAAGAATGAAAGGCACAATCGACCTTGGGAGAGTTAAAAAGTAGTGCAAATAAAAATTGCATTACCTTCTGTCTCATCCTCATCCTTACTTCAAAACTAACAAAGTAAAAAGATAAGTTGGTCTATCTTACAGCAACATGACAAAGATGGCAAATATGTCTCTTAAAACTTAAAGTAATTTTTGTTGAATTATATCAATAAAATTGATTACTTTATGACATGAGTTATAAAAAAAGGAAATGTTGCTGTCATAATTACCACTTGCTTTCATTGGATGCATCCGGATGTGGTTAGCAGACATGAATTGTAAAACTCTCTCTACGTTTGCCTTCATCTCAGCATGGGTAGAGGGAACCATATGAACATTCTGTAGTTTTTCGCCACCTAAAATTTTGCATTAAAATATAAATTCAAATTAGAATTACTGCTCAGTTTCTCAAAAAAGAATAAAACAAAAAACAAAAAACATTGAATATTTGAAATTTGAAATATTTGACAACAAATAGGTATCTAAATCTGAAAAATTAAAGAGATTGACATGCTGAAAAATCTGAAAATCATTAGGTCAAAATTGAGACTATAATTATAATCATTTGATCCTCAAAGATTAAAAATAGAGATACCATGAATACCAGGCTGATGTGTGTGTCTGTGTGTGTATGTGTGAGCATGTGCATATGTGTGCACGTGTATATTAACGCTTATTCTTATGTCAAGTTATATCTAAAAACAATTTAACATTAAACTGGTGGATTACTTAACCTTTTTAGTAGCACACATCATCATCATCATCAGCATCATCATCATCATCAGCATCATCAGCATCATCTTGATTTAATGTACATAGATTGGACTGTTTCACAGGGGCTGACTAGGCAGAAGGCTGCCCCAGGCTTCACACTTTTGCAAGAGGAGGGACAGTGACATTGAATTTTTGGCTTGCTGACCTTCATCAGACTATCTGACAAAGGTGAACAAGCTAAGACTCAAAGTCACTGTCGCCCATCTCCTTGTAAAAGCTTAACACACACACATGGATGGACAGACGGACATGGACAGACGGACATGGACAGACACAGACAGACAGATAGATATCTTATACACGCATATATGTCACTTCAAATTATCCCAACTAAATGGGCTGATTATGCGACACAGGTATCGGCGATGGCTGTGATCTCACTTTACTTGCCGGGTCTTCTCAATCACAGGATATCTCCAAAGGTTTTGGTCTCTTGTCATTGCCTCTGTGAGGCCCAACATTCGAAAGTCGTGCTTCACTACTTCATCCCGTGTCTTATTTCTCTTTATGTGTATGAGGAGAGGGCAAAGTGTTGAAGTCAATTATATTCAATTAATAAATTGTAATATCTCTTGCTCCCTCTCTGTCTATCTGTGAGTCTATATTCTTGTACATGCACACATGTGTGTGTGTCTGTGTATGTATGTGCATGTGTCTTTGCTTCCACCATCAAAATGTACTATTGCCAAAACAGGTTCAATATCCAGTTAGCCATGCCAAATCACCAGTGTCCAAAACAACTGCTCTTAATCATTTCATTCCATGCTAACCTATCCAACTTGGTTCAGTAAGGAAATACTGATAGTGACAGTTATGCTACAGTCAACAGTAACAAAGCCTTGAACTATAATAACGATGATAGTCGCAGAATGAGCAAATAACAGAAGCAATCTAATTAGAAAATAATTCATTCTTAACTGAAATTCTTAATTGAAAATAAATAATAACAAATTTTTTATAATTTTACAAGAATCCTAAAAAAAATTCAAAATAACAGATAAGAGATATTCACTAATACTCCTAATATAAGCTCAATCAACTCATCTACTTAATTTTTATGATTTGAGTTTTTCACAGCCTTTGAATATCATCCTTAGAAAGGAAACTCTCTCTTTTACTCTTTTACTTGTTTCAGTCATTTTGATTGTGGCCATGCTGGAACACCGCCTTTAGCCGAGCAAATCGACCCCAGGACTTATTCTTTGGAAGCCTAGTACTTATTCTATCGGTCTCTTTTGCCGAACCATTAAGTTACAGGGACGTAAACACACCAGCATTGGTTGTCAAGCGATGTTGGGGGGGGGGGACAAACACAGACACACAAACATATACACACACATACACACATATATATATACATATATACGACGGGCTTCTTTCAGTTTCCGTCTACCAAATCCACTCACAAGGCTTTGGTCGGCCCGAGGCTATAGTAGAAGACACTTGCCCAAGGTGCCACACAGTGGTAATGAACCCGAAATCATGTGGTTGGTAAGCAAGCTACTTACCACACAGCCACTCCTGCATATATAGTTTTGAGATACATAAATAATAACTATAAGATAATACAGTTTTACAAAATATATTCTGATCTCACTTACCAACCACTTCAATAAGATTGATGAGAGCAACACCATCTTTAACATCGTTCCTGAGATCTTCAATCTGGCGAGCTGATGGCCGTTTACGGAGCTGAGCATTAACCCAAGCTTCATATGCATGAAGCTGTTGCTAAAAAACAGAAGAAACAAAAACCTTCATTTAGAAAAATAAAACAGATGAACAATGAAACGTGTACTAAATAATAAACATAAATTACTTTAGATTTCAAATAACAGGAAATGCTTTACCAGTGGAAGTGATGGAATTCTATGGTTTGACCTAATTGAAGAAACAACAATTTAAACGAGTGAAACATATTAGTAGACACATTTATCAAGAACGTGAAGGTTTGGAGACACGTCTGAGTGATTAAATGAAAGTAGTAAATTACTGAAATATTTGTGTTGATATTTGAGCTAATCAAATGCAGGAAGAGACAATAACCAATGTAGAGGAACTAGTGCCATACAATCAAAGAAGGAGATATGCTGAAATCAAGAAAGAAGATACACTAATACACTGGTGAAATAAATAAGGAAGAATGATAAGAAAGAACAGAGAGAAAGAGTGTAATGATGTTTAGAAGAGGGGCTAAACTGATAGCATGAAGCGTGAATTTGTAGCAGGAAGTCAGATCCTGTATGTTCCTGATGATAATGATTTGGCATGACTGACTGGACAGACAACCTTGTTTTGGTGTTTTAGAGACAGTAGTTTTTGGCACTTGAGGCAAACACACACACACACATGCATGCATGTGCAGAAATATACACCTACAGTTAATAACCCACTAGATATAGTGGGTTGTGCCCCTGGACTGGTTCTTGTGCGGGTGGCACATGAGATGCACCATTTTGAGCGTGGCCATTGCCAGTACCGCCTGACTGGCTCCCGTAGGATTTTCGAGCGAGATCGTTGCCAGTGCCCCTGGACTGGCTCTTGTGCGGGTGGCACATAAAAGACACCATTTCGAGCGTGGCCGTTTTCGTGCGGGTGACACGTAAAAGCACCCACTACACTCTCTGAGTGGTTGGCGTTAGGAAGGGCATCCAGCTGTAGAAACTCTGCCAAATTAGACTGGAGCCTGGTGTTGCCATCCGGTTTCACCAGTCCTCAGTCAAATCGTCCAACCCATGCTAGCATGGAAAGCGGACGTTAAACGATGATGATGATGATGATGATGATATACCCAAACGAAATATTAAACATATGAGTGAGTGATTTAATGTAAGAAGAGTATTGGGAGTGTAGCGACAGGTAGGGTGAAGGAAGAATCACATTGTAACCAATGACAGCAACAATGAGAACATTGACAATGATTCATTTTATGAACTATGCAAAGGAGAACTCAATGAGTGTTAAAAAAGTGTGGTGATGTTAGTATTTATCTTGATTGTTTAAAAAGGCATTTATATTTCAATAAGCACTGTTGAAATAATTAAAAAAAAAAAACAACAATAAATAAGTTAAAGTGCTAAAACATAGGCTTGAGAAGAAAACAAAGTAGAGAATGAAGTTACCTTGTTCATAATATAAAAGTTTTGAAGATGTAAGTAATGACAATAATGTAATAAATAACTGTAAGATATGTCGTGTAAAGACATGTTCTGGTAAGAAAACAGGAACAAATAGCATTTTCTAAATAGTCTTTGTTTAGAACAAAAAATGTTTACAACCATGTTAGATTCTGTGAAGCTCTATAACTCCTGGATTAATTTTAAAGGAAGAAAAAATCTCTCATATCTTTGTATCTTCTAGAATACAGTAAGTGAAATCTTTGTGGATAGGAGTAATATGAAAGTAAGCAAATTTAGGCTAATTTCTTAGGTCTTTTCCATATAAAATAAAAGTTTAAAAATTAAGGGATCAACAGATCATGACTCGAACAAGAAAGAACCTAGAAATTGTGTTATTTCAGCCAATCAGAATTTTGTAACCTTAGTTGAAACTTTAAGCCTTGATTGTTTAAACTGGCTTTATTCAGCCCAAAATATTCTACCTGTTTTATGTTCAAACCAGCCTCTCATACTAACCATACAATGCCATTCTAATAATAAAGAAACACATCATCATTTAACGTCCGTTGTCCATGCTGGCATGGGTTGGATGGTTTGACCAGGGCTGGCAAGCTGCACCAGACTCTGATTTGGCAGGGTTTCTACAGCAGGATGCCCTTCCTAACACCAACTACTTTACAGAGTGTGCTGGGTGTTTTTACATGACACCACATGGGCACTTTTATGTGACACCACACAGGCACTTTTATGTGGCACTGTACGGGTGCTTTTACATGGCACTGCCACAAGTGGTTTACATCGCCAGGGTACGGGTCTTCTTGAGCATGACTAGGTGCCAGGTATTTTGGTCCTTTATCATCTCACCTGAAAGGTTCAGCTTCTTGAGGTCATTCTTCAGTATTGAAATCACTGAAATCTCAAAACTGTGAGATGATGCATGATTAATTCAAAACAATGTGAATGAATAAACATTACATTTGACAGAGTAATCTGAATGCTAAAGGGTTATGAGTGAGCCCTAGAAATGACTGCTCTGAACAACTCCTCTAAAAAAAGAACACTGGAAAATTGGAGAGATGTAAATAGCAAAATTTTATGAATCAAGTGAAGTTCTGATTCCTGAATAACTAAAAGGAAACTCTTTGCATAATAAAGCCATATACAAAAATAACTTTGTAGTCTATCCATAATGCAGGGTCAGATTAAGGAATTTCATTTTGAAATAAGAGGAGAGTTGATTCTTTGGTGAAAATGCATTCGTTTACCGAGTTTGGTTTAAATCGGCTCAATGGTTCCGGCACTATAGCCTGCTTTAAAGGCATTTTTGAGTTGGTTTTTCCCATGCTGTGCTCAAATGAAATGGAATTTGAAAAAAATAATAATGAAACGAAAAACCTTGGATAAGAATGCATAAGTATGTCAAGTTTGATCATAATCGGATGACTTCTTGGAAAAGTTGATAATTATCGATCGAGTTTTTGCGAAAACCGCACATTGATGGAAGCAGTTGTTATGACTAAAACATGCCTTGGAACATACCAAATGCATGTCTGAAATTTCAATTGAATTGGTTAGGTGGAACTTGAGTTATAAACCTTTGAACTTGCACACACACACACATACACAGACAGTTTCTGTTTTATATATATAGATAAAAACAACAACAACGACAATAATAATAATGGTTTAAAATTTTAGCACAGGGCCAGCAAGTTCCAGGGAAGGGGTAAGTCGATTGTATCAACCCTAGTGCTCCACTGGTGCTTGCTTTATTGATCCCACAAAAGGATGAAAGGCAAAGTCAACTTCAGCAGAATTTGGACGCAGAATGTGAAGATGGTTTGGGGTTCTATCCTACAGCACAGCATCTTGAGTAAGTTGTCTTCTACTGTAGAAGACACTCACTCACAAAACTGAGCTTTGAACTACCAAATTCACTCACAAGCCCAGTCGTGTGTGTGTGTGTGTGTGTGTAAGCAATTGGTATGTGTGAGTGAGTGAATGTGAGAGTGTGCATTGTATTTGTTTGAGTGCATCTGTGTGTTTATCTCTCTCTTGAACTTGTCTTTATGAGACTGCTTGCAACCAGCGTCTGTTTCTCATCTCTATTTTTAGTTATGTATTCAGCAAAATAGAAGCAGATAGAATAAGCAGCAGACTTTAAAATAAGTTACTGAGATTAATTTGATTGATTAAAAAAAAAAAGCCCTTCAAAATGGTTCTGCTGTATGGCTTTGATCCAATGACTGAAATCAGTAATATATTAGCAAATGCAACAGATTAAGACATTGCCATGGCTTTAAACAGGTATTCTGCAATGAAATGAATACACACACACACACATACATACATACATACACACACACACACACACAAACAAATGCCCATTCATGCTAGTATGAATTCATAATGGAAAAGCAGGAAAAGCTGGAACGGTAACTGCCTAAACTAGAATGTACACTTGAAAAATACAGCAATAATTTTGAACTTAACAATGGAAATATTTGATAAAAGAACATGAAAAACCAGTAACTTATAGCAACATATTGTAAAAATGTAATAAGAACACACACACACACACGTTTGTTTTTATGTTGCGTTATAATAAAAACAATTTTACATTGAGCTGAAAGATCACTCAATACTTTTAATACAGTACTTATCTATCATATTTTTACAAGACCGGTTAACAGTGACTTTGGAGTTTCAACCAGTTAGCCTTCATCAGATTTCCTGAAAGATAGCAAGTCTAAACTTCAAAATCACTTTTACCACTCTTCTTGTAAAAGTATAATAAATCAAAGAAATTTGCTTCCCAACTTCATGGTTCTGGGTTCAGTCCAACTGTATGACACCTTGGGCAAGTGTCTTCTACTATAACTTCAGGCCAAACAAAGTCTCCTGGATGGATTTGGTAGACAGAAACTGAAAGAACCTATCATATGTGTATGTCTATGTATGTGCGTGTGTGCATGTTTGTGTCTCTTGTAAAATGTATGTTGCTGTTATACAAGCAACATTTTTCCAGTATTGTGCGAAAACATATCCGATGATGAGGAAACATTTACCTTGCTTGGAAACCGGAGAGGGCTGGCTTCAGGAAGGATATCCGGGAATAGAAAATCTGTCTCAATTAACTCCATTCGATGCATGCCAGCATGGAAAAGTGGACATATATATATGTATGTATGTATGTATGTATGTGTGTGTGTGTATATATATATATATATATATATATATATATATATATATATATATATACGAGCGTGAGAAAAGTATGTGATGTGTGTGTCAAATTGGTTTTAAAGTTTCTTTTTAAATGTAAATGAAATCCGCCTTCGTAATAGTTTCTAAATAGTCGTCCATTAGATATTCATACAACATAAACATACTACATAAGGGTACTGATATGATACAACTAATATTGATTACACTGGAATATACTTCCTTCTAGGACAAAATTTTGTCTGCCATATTATGGAGGAACACAGGGAGAAGTACGTAAACTACTAAGATATGAAATGCACTGAATAATTTCTAGATAGAAGAGCAGAAATAAACAAACAAATATTAATCCTTATAAAACAGGGATTATTTCACAGGCTGTCGTTTTAATATTAACCATAGTGCTAGGTACTGATTAAGCTTGTTGTGTTAGTATGCTATACCATAAATAATTATAAATAAGTATTAAGGAATCCGATCATATAACTACAAAGTGTTAACAACAGGCTGATGTAATTAATTAAAAATTACTGATGACTCCTCAGTGGTAAACAGATTTGACAACTAACTAATTGGTTTGTTCCTGAAGAGAACTAGTGACTATGGAATTATTTAGTATTAATAATAAGTGACATGGAATTATATCAAATACAAAAATATAGTTTACTAATACCCATTTTGAATCATGTAAATCACAAACATTGATTAGTATTAAGCAAAAAATATTTCAGAGATACAAATATCTTTTCATCTTTTACTTGATTCAGTCACTGGACTGCAGCCATGCTGGGGCAACACCTTAAATGGTTTTAGTAGAACAAATTTACACCGCAACTTGTTTTATTTTTTTTGCTTTTGTTTCTTTTATTTATTTAAGCCTGGTAGTAATTGTACTGATCTCTTATGTCAAACTGTTAAGTTATAGGGGACAAATACAAAGACAAACACACATAGGGGTTCATGTGGAACCATTAATTCCGGCACATTCTTTTCTCTCTCTCCCCATTTTTATCCTTCTCGTTCCTTTCTGTCGAAGAGCATAGGCTCGAAATGTCAAAGACTTTTCCATTTTTTCCCCAGTGTCAAACTAGTATGCCTGCTTGTTGTTCCCTCATCTGTCTCTGTCAACTGTTTTCTGTACATTTGAACCATATCATAATCCTCCTCCTCATCATCATCACCATTTAACGTCCTTTGTTCATGCTAGCATGGGTTGGGCTGTTTGACCAGAGCTGGCATGCTGGAAGGCTGCACCAGACTCCAGTCTGATTTGGTATGGTTTCTATGACTGGATGCCCTTCCTAATGCAAACCACTTTACAGAGTGTTCTGGGTGCTGCTATGTCGCACCATACGAGTGCTTTTACATGATACCACACAGACACTTTTACAAGGCACCACAAAGGTGCTTTTACATGCCACCACCATGTATACAAAGACAAAAGTTACCTTCTGAGGCACAAGACCAGGTAAGGTTGTTTATGGAAGACCAGCAGTTGCTCAAGCATACCAGCCTCCCCACTCCATGCTGCCAATGTTATCCAAGGGAAAGGCAAAGGGGCCGATACAGCCTGGCACCTGTGACGTTGCAACTCATTTCTACAGCTGAGTGAACTGGAGCAACATGAAATAAAGTGTCTTGCTCAAGAACACAACACACAACCAGAAGGATCGATCTTCACACTTCTGCTGCAGGGTGCAGGCCTTCCTGAGTACAGCCAGACACCAAGTGTCTCAATCCTTTGTCATATATATATATGACAGGTGTCTTTCAGCTTCTGACTACCAGATCCACTCATAAGGCTTTAATTGGCCTGAGGGTGTAGGAGAAGACACTTGTCTAAGGTGCCACACGGTGGAACTGAACCTGGAATCACGTGATTGAGAAGTAAACTTCTCACAACATAGCTCCGCCTAATTTATAAAAATTTATTTACTAGCAATTACCGATAACATTTAAAATGAAATAAATAACAGAATGTCAATGTTAAATGAAACAAACTTGACAAACGAATAGGTAGATTATCAATAATTAAGTAGATTAGATTATTCATATATACAGGTGTGGTTATGTGGATAAGAAGCTTGCTTCTCAACTATGTGGTCTTGGGTTCAGTTTCACTGCACAACCCCTTGGGCAGGTGTTTTCTACTATAGCCCCAGGCCAACCAAAACCTTGTTACAGGATTTGGTAATTTGGCAGACAGAAACTGTGTGGAAGCCTGTCATGTGTGTGTGTGTGTGTGTGTGTGTGTGTTATTGTGTTTGTGTTGTGTTTTTCCCTCATCACTGCTTGACAATGGTGTTGGTTTGTTGACATCCATGTAACTTAGCATTTCTACAAAAGAGACCCGGCTTAAAAAATAAGTACTGGGGGCGATTTGTTCACCTAAACCCTTCAGAATGGTGCCTGCTCTAGCAAGTAAAAAGAACAATAAAAGGTATAAGGCTAAACATGTTGGGGGTCTTCTTTAATGAATTTCAATGATGAAAGAGAACAAGTATCTTGTAAGAAATCTTTCGATGAGTATTGACTTAAAATTAGCTCGGTGACGCTCGAGTCATTCACGGTATGTTTATGAGAAATCCTGGCAAAGACTGTAATGAATCAATAACTAATCATTAAAAAGATTTTTTGGAAGCTACCAAGGTTGTTAAGGAAAGGATAAAATGTGACAGACAAATTGTTGGAACACTGTGAGAGAGAGAGAGAGAGAGAATAATTAATGATAGATATAGTGAGTATTAGAGATAAGCTCCCAGCAGACTGAGCATGAATGAAGTTCTTGTTTTAATTCCTAACCTGTTTTCGTAGCAATTTGAATTTAGTTATGTCTGTAAGACAGACATAAACATTATTAATATTATATATTTTTACTAACCTATAAATGAGTACTCATGTTCCTAGATAAGAAATCAATAATTAACAACAGGTTTTAACTACTGAACACTTGATAGTTTATTCATTAAAAAAAACCTCTTATTTTCATTAACTTTTAGTACACTCCACTTTAACAATGCCTGTGCCAGGTCCATGACAGAGCCAGCCATAATCCCTATACGAGTGAATAGTGAGTAAGAATAAGGTTGGTGTCACGTGACTGGCGAAATGAGCAGAGAAAGTGTAGGGTTGCGAGATCCTTTTAAACTTGTCGTGCTGAGATCTATTCAACTTCTCTGGTGATGGTGCCACAAGAAAATGCACCCAGTACACTTTGTAAACTGGTTGGCAATAGGAAGGGCATCCAACCATAGAAATCAAATGTACAAGCACCAGCATTTAGAAGCAGTAGCTCCCAATAAGAAATGATTCAGATGATGATGCAGCATCCAACCTGTGCCATCATGGAAAGCAGACATTAAATGATGATGATGATGATGGTGGTGGTGGTGGTGGACATGATAGTGATGGTGTTGAAGATGAGTTTTATTCACTTCTAACTATAATAAAATGGTGCTCTTACTCATACAGTAGTAGTTGTACAACTAACTGTACATGCAAGATATGTGAGTATATGCATATTAATGTGTGGATGGATGGATGGATGGACAGACAGACAGATAGATAGATAGATATGTATATATGTACATATGTTTCTTTAAATTAAGTCACTTCAAAAAAATGAAGCCAGTATGCTCCTCAGGATGGGTAATGTCAGAGTGTATATATGACAGGGTATAAGTGATTTGAGAGAAAAACTGGGTATACAGGGCATCAGATGTAGCGTGCAAGAGAGAAGGCTACGCTGGTATGGTCATGTAATACATATGAATGAAGACAGCTGCATCAAGAGGTGCTGATTTCTAATTGTGGTGGGAACTTCTGGAAGGGGTAGATCCAGGAAGACATGGGACAAAGTGGTGAGAAAGAATCTTCAGATGTTGGGCCTCACAAAAGGGATGACAGGGGACTGAAACTCCTGGCAGCTTGCTGTACTTGAGAAGACACCTCAAGTTAAGTAAAATCATGGTTGTCCTTGCATACAGGTATGTCTCCTGCAACCCTCTTCAGCTGAGCATTCCTAATCTTGCAGGCTTGTGGGTACTGGTGCCGTGTAAAAAGCACCTGTACCTACGTCACATAAAAACACCTGTGCCACTGCTGTGTAAGTGTACCCAGTACACTCTGTAAAGTGGTTGTCATTATGAATGGCATCCAGCCAGAGAAACCATGCCAAAACACATGGAGCCTGAGTACCTCTTCAGCTGATCAGCTCTTATTGAGCTGTCCAACCCATGCCAGCATGGAAAACAGATGTTAAATAATGATGATGATGATGATTATGATAATACTCATATGGCATAGATGTATGAATAAGTAGTTTGTTTTGGAATCACATGGTTAGGGGTTAGGTCCTATAGCTTGGATAATCCTCTACTATAAGTGCAAGTTGAACAATATCTTGTAAGTGAAACTGAAAACGAAAGCAACCTGTTGTATATGTGTGTGCACATGAGTTTGTGTGTTTACATGAGTTTGTGTGTTTACATGAGTGAGTTACTATTTCCCCTCATTTTCACGTGTTTGCTGATTGTAAACAAATACCTCTCTGTCCATACAAACAGCGTTGATTACTTGCGGTTCACAGCAAAAGCATGTCTGAGCTTCTTGACATGTCTTGCAATCTTTGTAAATAAAAACCTCATACATTTCTTTTTAATTTCATACATAACCACATTCAAATTCTTCACTTCTTAATATACTGAAGGATTTAAGCAACAAGCCGGAAGAATCATTACCACACCAGAAAAAAAAAAAAAAAAAAGCTTAGCAACATTTCTTCTGACTTAATGTTCTGAATTTAAATTTTGCTGAGGTCAACATTGTCTTTCATCCTTTCAGGATTGGTAAAATAAGTACCAGTTGAATACTGGGGTCAATGTAATCGATTTACTCTCTCCTCCGAAATTGCTGGCCTTGTGCCAAAATTTGAAACCAATATACAGAAGGGTTATAGTGAATGTGAAGTTGCATGTCTCAGTGATTAGAGCGTTGGGCTCACAATCATGAGGTAGAGAGTTCGATTCCCAGACTGAGCTGTGTTGTGTTCTTGAGCAAGACACTTTATTTTATGTTCACTCCAGTTCACTTGGCTGTAGAAATGAGTTGCAACATCACTGGTGCCAAGCTGTATTGGGATCTAGTTCAAAACGGGGGCACCAGTATTTTCTTAACGAAACACTTTGAAACTTGGGACACTGGTAGAATGTGTCATATAAAACATCTTTTTCTCTTAGTCTTCTTAAGAAAAATTATTATATTGCAATTTATTTCATGTTAAAGTTGTCGTATTTCTGTAATTTCAACCAATGACTGACGTCCATTCAGCCGAATACATTAAGTGCTGACTACGTAAACAAACGATTCTCAAACGATTCTGGCGGTGATAAAATTATTATTTCCTTGTCAAAAAATGGCTGAAGCATATTGGCAGTAGCTAATAAACCTTTCTATTATAGGCACAAGGCCTGGTTTTTGAGGTTAAGGTTAGGGCAAATGTTGTACACATACAGTTCAGGCAGATGTTAACGAAATTATATTAAAAATAAAACGAAGGAAAACGAACACACGTGTGTTGCCTCTCTGCAAAATGTCAGAAGTAATGGAGATTAAATACGCTTTACACCACTTAAACTGCCAAAGGAGTAACTGTAAACAGCTGAATACTTGTCAGTGACTGGTTGAAATTATCGAAATAAGACAATTTTTTTACATGAAATAACTTCGAATACAAAAATTTTTTTCTGTTCTATAACACAAAATAGATAAGTATACGAAGTTTGAAAGTCTTTCGGTACCAAAAACACTACATAAAACATAAATGAAAACTGGTGCCTCCGTTTTGAACTAGATCCCTGTATTGGTCTTTGCGTTTCCCTTGGATAACATCAGTGGTGTGGAGAGGGAAGGTCGGTATGCATGGGCAACTCCTGGTCTTCCATAAACAACCTTGCCTAGACTTGTGCCTCAGGGGGTAACTTTCTAGGAGCAATTCCATGGTCATACATGGCTGAAGGGGGTCTTTACCCATTGGAAACAGGTGAAAGTTGATATCACAAAGGATATCTAGACACAGAAAACTCTATCTTAATATGATCTCATCTGACTCATGCAAACAGGGAACAGTAGATGTTAAAAAATTGATGGGAAAAGATTTAAACCCTTTTGAGACTGCTCTTGGTTCTATGAT
>NC_069000.1:14360250-14362750 GCF_001194135.2 Octopus bimaculoides
ATACATACATACATACATATATATATATATATATATATATATATATACAAACACACACACATGCATACATAAGCACACACATATACAAACATACATACATATATATATATATATATATATATATATATTCATATAAACACATACATACAAACATACACACACATATATGCATACGTACATATACGCATACATTAATGCGTGCATACATATGATGACTCTTTTAGCTAGTCAAAAATATTATCATATATATTTCTACATTTGCTTCTGACTTTGTAAATTATTCTGAGCTCTAGTTCCCAGAAAGCATCCAGTTACAATGTAACTCTACATGGACAAGGATGTCAAGCTGTCTGGTTCGAAATAAACAAATTCAATTCCTGCCTAGATATGACAGAATAAACCCAGTTTCATAATATAAGAAACATTACTAATTAATTGGTCGATAAGAATGATGCATACACTGTATAACAGAAATACATACATAACTGACACTTGCATAAGAAATGTAAAAGTATAAATAAAACAAATTTATCTTATATAGAAGAGAATGACAAAATTACTCATAATATGAAAAAGATGACATAATTAAAGCTAATTAAATAACTTTTCTCTTTTACTCTAAATGATCCGGTCAGTTTAGACACTAGCCGAATGAAAAATAAAACAACAGCTGTATTAAATTTTAAATACAATAATGCAAATTGATAAAGTTTAGAGAAAATAATAACAGATTTAAAATAGATTTTATCAGCACAGGTTTTATTATTTAGAATATTGTTTACCTGGAGTACTTCTGGAAATACTAGATCGGAGAGACTAATTTCAAGGGAAGTTTCCTCGTCGTCTGTTTCATAAGAAGACATGTTTTGATTTAATATAAGATCCAGCAGTTGCTACTACTATTACGGAGTGGGGCCCCAAAGAGAGATAATTATTGCCAGGAGTGTGTAAACACAATATCTAGTTTGTAAGCAGCTGAGAACTGTTATCATTTGGATACAGTTGTTAAATCAGCCACTCAAATATTTCTTTTGCCTGTCCTGTTTCTGTTGCAACCTTCCTCCAACTCACTCCCTCCATCTTCTTAAATTCATTGTTAGCTTCTCAATAAGTTCTATTAGACTACTATTGTCATTGTGTCAAGCAGAGCCAGTTGATAGGCCTAACAAAGTTATAAAAGAAGGGCAACATAGGAACAGCTGTAATGAAAGTGTGGAAAGTGTGATCTTTGTTTGAAAAAGCAAAGAAAGATTTATAAAACTTGAAAATACAATAGAATAGGAGAGGGAATATGCATCTTTATACTCATTCAGAAGAAATAACACATTTTCAAAATGATCTAGATTTATGTAAGATTTGTACTTATTCCGAGAAACTTTATATATTCATTGCATCACCAAGATATCGGTGACATGGAAACTTTTTGCAAGAAATGGATAAATAGCTTCATTTTACATCATTTAAACGGATCAAAATAACCTAGTATTTTAAAATTAGCTTTTACAGCTTTCCTGAATCAATCCACTTATTTAAGAGATATACCCATTTGCATAAAGGTAAGTGAGAATAATTTTTTTTTTAAATAAGAGATCCAAGTGAGATGTGACAGAATTCTATTTTTAATCCTTTGTATTTGTTCTTATACGTAAGCAAGGAACAACACTGTAGCAGATACCATGTGGTTCAGTGGCATCAAAGAAAAGATAATTATAGATTTATCTAACGTGGTGTTCTTGTTGATTTTTATCCTTCTATAAGCCAGGATCTTCTTCTAAAAAACAATCTAATTTTCTAACACAAACAAACACCTTACAATGTGATTATATGCATACCAAGATATCTCTTCACTTTAGAAGAGATATCTCTTCGCTTCACTGAATTAAGAGGGGTATTATTACAAAAAATCCTGATGCCGTTAAAACCTGTAAACTATTATGTTCACATGCTAGTGTTACAATTTGTTATAATTTGTGAACAAGTCCTTGCTCAAAATAACAGAAAGCTCTTTGTTGGCATTAAGATGAACTAGTACAAAAATCATAAGCTTATGATTATGAATATCGTGTGCAGCAGAAAAAGTGACTATCTTAGGAAATAAATCATGACATTCAAATACAGTTTGAGAATAAGTGTTCAAGCAACCCTTGCAACAGTAAGCTTGTTTCAAATTACTGAAATCAAACATCCCGTTCTACATTAACACAGCATTAAACCACTCACACAATACTACAAAACATTGGGCCCAAGATATCAGTAAGATAAGTGTATTGTAGTCCAAGGAATCCACATAGTATAATGGCAAAGCACTAACAGACAACCATTAGCAGAAAAAAAAATTTAAGTATTCATTAACAGCAAATAACAAATACCTCAAAAGTACTGCAAAAAGAAATGTTATTTGGAATAACTGACATGTATTAAAAGTCAAGAACCAATACTGCAAAATGTTTTCTCTCTCTGATCAGCTCGATCTTTTGGAATATCCACAAATTCAAACAGC
>NC_069000.1:14364752-14369337 GCF_001194135.2 Octopus bimaculoides
GAACAAAGTTTCTTCCCAAGACATAGACTCATAGGAGCAGTTTTTTTTTCCTGGTTTCTGTGGCACATACACTCCTCCTGGAGAGGATATCAGTCCATTACAGGATTACTCACTTCTGGAAGCTGAGTGGACTGGAGCAACGTGAAATGAAGTGTTTCGCTCAAGAATACAATGCCTCACCTAGTCCAGGGACTGAAACCACAATCTGACAATCATAAGTCTAACACCCTAACCACTAAGCCATGCACCTTCACACACACACACACATATGCATATATATATAAAAACATCTATATATATATATATATATACATATATATATATACAACACACACGTGCACACACACACACACACAAGATTTCCCTCCCAGATTCAACTTCTCAACCTCATCAACAGCAATCTCAAATTTGTCATCATGAATCTCAATCTCGTTATTTTCAAACTCGATTACATTGTCATCAGCATTAATTTCATCATCGTCAACTTAAAACAGTGTCAATGCAGGATGGACCAATTTTTTTCAAATTACTTTCACAAACATTCACATCAGTGATTACTTATCGCAGAATTGTAAAACAGCATAAACATTAAAATACTTTGCAAAAGATTACAAGTTTTTTATAGTAATAAAAACTGTTGCATCACCATAAGTATACACACATATCATCTTGTACATTAGATGTTAAACTACATATTATCTTATAAAAACATACAACACGATAGAAATAAATAACATCATTGTAGCCTTTTATTCATCATTCCTATTTCTTAGCTCTCTTATAATATTCCTACAAAATCCAGCACAATCATCTTCAATAATCTACTGAGTCAGCCAGCCCATTGTCAATCGATATACAGTATATTGATTGATACAAGGTTTCCTTTACCTAAGTTTTAAACAAAATCATTAATGAGAGAATCTCATGAAGCTCTTAAATAGATATGAACAAGTGTGTGGATTACCTGGGAGGTAAGAATATAAACATAAAACTTATACAAATACACAATATGACTATATACTTATATATATATATGTAAACACATATACACCCTGTCCCATGCACCATGCACATTTATGCAGGTGTGTGTGTGTGTGTGTGTGTGTGTGTTGTGGCGAGAGACACAACACCCCCTGCAAGAATAGACTTGACTAAACAACTATAAACAGGAGCAGTCTGAGAGAGAGACGGAGAGAATAGGCACTAATTACAGGAAGTTGTAAGGTGTCGTTTTGGTAGTTTGCCGGAATATCATTTGTTGGTTCGTATATAGTTCGTGGAGAGTTTGTTGAATTGATTGTTACATTGTTGTTACCCTGCTACATTATATATTTTATTGTTACTACATGGTTATAGTGTAAACAAGTGAATGTTTGTGAAAGTAATTTGAAAAAAATTGGTCCATCCTGCATTGACACTGTTTTAAGTTGACGATGATGAAATTAATGCTGATGACAATGTAATACTACAATAATTGGCGACGAGTAACTATGTTACAATATTGGCAACGAGGATTCGAAGCTCACGCAGGTCAGTTAACAAATTTCTGTGATACAAAGTCGTTAATTATGGAAGACCTATTAGCAAAAACAACAGCAAGAACAACGCAGGAGTTGCACCAACAACTACAACACAATAAGCTGCAGTGCAATAGCAACAGCAGAAAGAGTCGATCAACAGTATTCAAGAGTCAAAACAACAGTACCCAAGAGTCAAACAGCAGTTGCTGGAATTAATATGGATATCCAGAAACATTATAAGTTCATTTTTGCCAGACGGTGTATTGATCTCTATAACAGAATTCAGTTATGACCCAGAGGCGGGTATAACATTTGCAGCGTACTTTAGAAGGAACAAAGAAATCTTCAGGGAAGATTGCAAGTCGTGGATGGACAACGAAAAACTAAGACTATTATTACGTAAATTGGCACCGGCTGAACATGAAAATTATTGCAATTTCATACGACCGAAAAAAAACTAGTGAAATTTGTTTCCAGGAAACAGTCGAACTACTATCAAAAATATTCAGTGATAAGAGTTCCCTATTTAACACTTGATGGGAGTGTTGGAATCCAGTTAAAAAAGAGGATGAAGACTTTGTCACATATGCGAGGACTGTAAACCAGATGTGTGAAAGGTTTAAACTGAAGGAACTAACCCGATATGTTTAAGTGCCTCATTTTTGTACAAGGGCTTACGGCAAACAAAGATGTGGAGATACATGCAAGACTCACAAAACTCAAACCAGCAGACCAAAGCTTAACCCTGAAGACAGTTGCAGAGGAGTGTCAAAGAATGATAAACTTACATCAGGATGTAAAGAAAACTGAAGAGGAGTTCTCACACGTACAAGTGTGTTGACTGGGAGGGTATAAACAAAAAAAAAATGTTAAAGCCAAACCCATGCTACAGATGTGGAGACCTACATTTCAGGAATGATTGTCCTTTCAAAACGCAAAAAAATGTTACAGTTGCCAAAAAGTAGGACACAAGAGCTCATATTGCAGAGCAAAGTTAGGTAGGTCAAACAAAAAAAATTCTAAAGTTTTCTCAACAAAAAGTAGAAGTGACACCAAAAAGGGGAAATTTGTGCATGCAAAAGTAAACAAAGTGAATATTAAATTACAAGCTTTCCTTGGCCTAATGAACTATTATCAAAATTACATACCAAACATATAAATTGAGAGCTCCACTTAATAATTTGCTAAAGAAAGACACCTAATGGAATTGGTCAAATAACTGTGAAAAGGCATTTCAAGATATTAAAAAAATATAAATTTCGGCAATCCTGCAGCAGAGATTGTTGTAGCTTCTGGGGCTTCTGAATACAGCATAGGAGCAGTTTTGCAACACAAATATAAAGACAGTAATATGAAGCTGGTGGTTCATGCCTCATGTGCTCAAGATCAAATAATAAAAGATAATAACAAAAATCTTTCATGCCAAAACAGAGACAAAATGGTTATTAAAACAATGTGAGCAAACTTCTGCTGATTTAATTTATTATGAAAATGTTGCTTGTAACAAAGTCAGTTAAAACAATTCTACCAGCTGATAACCACAAGTTGGCATATGATAACAAGCAACTCTCTTCACTTTTTCTTTGCAACCAATACTTTGCTAAGTGGTGTGTCTTGCTGAAAAGTGCTGACATTACTAAGAATCCTAAACCCATTACACTCATATTTGGCATTTATATGCTAGGTATCAACAAGCCCTCTCCCCCCTCCTCCTCTCTCTCTCTCTCTCTCTATATATATATATAGGCACAGGCATAGCTGTGTGGAAAGAAGCTTGTTTCCTAACCACATGGTTCCAGGTTCAGTCTCACTGCATGACACTTTGGGCAAGTGTATTCTACTATAGCCTTGGGCCAACCAAAGCCTTATGAGTGGATTTGGTAGCTGGAAATTGAAAGAAGCCTGTCACGCACACACACACACACATCATCACCATCATCGTTTAACGTCTGCTATCCATGCTAGCACAGGTTGGACAATTTGACTGAGGACTGGCGAACCAGATGGCTGCACCAGGTTCCAATCTGATCTGGCAGAGTTTCTACAGCTAGATGCCCTTCCTTATCTGCGCCGGCACAGATACTTTTTACATGGTGACAGCACAGGTGTGCTCTCTACATAGCACTGGTACACCTGCTTTTTACGTGGCACTGACACAGGTACTTTTTACATAGTACCAGTGGAAACATATTTTGCAATATTACAATAAATGAAGAAATCCACTTATTTAAAATACAGCATATCTAATTAACTCAACAATTGCCTTAATAAGTAAATTATTGAATGATGCAATAATAATAATAATAACTATCAGAATCATCATTATGCATTATCTATTTTCAATAGGTTGGATACCATGGCTTGCTCTAATGCTATCCACAGTTAACTATAAATTTGCACATGATAAAGTTTCAATCCTTTCTATCTGCTTAACACTGTGATAGGATTTGAACTCAGAACATAAAGAGCCAGAATAAATACTACAAATTATTATTCCTGGCATTCTAATGATTCTGCCACTCCACCATCCTAGATCAGTGGGTTCTTTTTTATTGATTCCAGAAGGATGAAAGGCAAAACTGACCTTAGTGGGATTTTGAACTCAGGATACAAAGAGCTGGAAGAAATATTTCAACATATTTCATCCAATGTGCTAATACTTCTGATATTTACTGCTTTCGTGCATTCATTAAAAAAAGTGAATTAAAAATACCAATATATACATTTACTATCTGTAGAAGGAACAGAATAGAATGTGTAAAGAATATGCATAAAACTACAGTAATGGCCCAAAAAATACTGACCTTCCATTCCATAAAAACTGGACTGTCTGAACCAGGTGATGAGTCCTGTGAAGTTGATGGTGACAAAACATGGGCTGACATAATTTCAGTTTATAAAACTCCTTCAAATTTATAACAATAGCTCTTCTATTCAGTTAGTCATTTTATTTGTTTCAAACACTCAAAATCTCTTTTACCTGAAAATAAGTAAAAAAATGAATTTAAGTCAATACAAAAAGGAATGATAATTTTGTTAATTTCATATATATATATATATATATA
>NC_069000.1:14370251-14372751 GCF_001194135.2 Octopus bimaculoides
ATCGGTGATAGGGTTAGGGTTAGGGTAAAACAGCAAATTTAAAAAGAAAAAAGCAAATAAAACGAAGAAAAGAAAAAGAAAATGAAAAAAGCAAATTTAAAATGAAAAAAGTAAATAAAACGAAGCTATGGCTTAATCAGCCAAAGGAGTAAATATAAACAACTGAATACTTGTCAGTGATTGGTTGAAATTATCGAAATAAGACAATTTTTTACATGAAATAAATTCGAATACAAAAATATTTTTCTGTTCTATAACACAAAATAGATAAGTATACGAAGTTTGAAAGTCTTTCGGTACCAAAAACACTACGTAAAACATTAATGAAAAAAGTGGCCCCCGTTTTAAAAAAGATCCAAATATTTTATATATTTACTTTCGTTTTAAAGTGAAAGAGAGGAGAAAGTGAAAGATGTATTTATGTGTATATGATGAAATAGACATGCGTGTGAACGAGAGAGAGAGAGAAAAGAAAGAGAGTGAGTGAAGGGGTGTGTTGTCATGTATACATACATACATCAATATATAAAAGAAAAAGAACATGTGTGTACATCATCTTGTATGTACGTGTGCATGTATGAGAGAGAGAGAGAGGGAAGTTGTATGGATTAATTTTAAACAACTAAACAAGAAAACCAGATGTCCCTATATTACCGAGGGCCTATTCATCAAGATAGTAATAACAGAAAAGGTGATGACAATGTTTTTGAAACCCCATTCTGCATTAGTTCTATTAACATACAACTCTGATACATCAATAAATGACAATAAATTTGTCAGGTTTAAAGTTTCACTTTGGTCTGTGATCGGTCCGAACATACATTTTACTGATCTGTTTTAGTGTGTTTGGGGATTTTTTTTTACGTCTGTTATTATTTTTTTTTTCTAAGTGATCGTAGTTGACGTGTTCATTTCAAAAGGACCTATATGTGTGGCTAATATTTTTTTCATTTTAATGAAGAGAATAGCGAAGTAATGATCAAAAGCATTAAACCGTGTGAAAAAGAAGCATGTGAATTCAGTTTTATTACACGTAACTGAAAACAAACGGAAAATATACCAAATTGAAACGTAAAGTAGGATGGAATTATTGAGATCAATAATAGTACAATCGATGCATACTACTCAAATATTTGCATCCATTTCAAGTGCAAGGTTTTAGATTTAATGCTTTAATTAATCAGAGATGCGTCCTAGATTATCGATAGTATGTGTTGTATCCAGCATTATCGTGAATGCCTTACTTTTCCTTATCTTCACTACGTTCCGTTGACAATCGCACTTGTTGATTAAAATTAAACTGTCAACCTTATTACTAATTAATAAACGCTGCTTAGACATTTCGGAATCGAATGTTAAAACTTCATCAGTCCGTTTGAAATTAATATACCTATAAATATATATTTTAATCCCATATCAAGGAATTACGTTACTGATAAGGAATCTTTTGTTTTTCCCACTCGTATTTCCGCAACACAAAGGTTATAAATAATACACACACACACACACAGATAGCTTGATAATACATATTATAAATTAAAACAGTAACACATATAATAATCCGATTTAATTAAAAGAACTGATTTAGGGACTATAATACTTGATAATTAATCACAAAAGGAATACGATTACTCAAATCTTTTTTCCAACGAATTTATAAATAAATACATACATTAACAAAAAAATATATTTATTCTAAATGTTAATTCCGATACGAAATAGCTGTGAACCCTCGTACCTTCATTTACGAATAGATTACAACAGAAAAACAACTGATATGTTGCTCCATCATGAGATAAGAGCTTCAATATAGATTATGATTAGCGTTAAATTAAGGGAAAAATGGCTGGATCCTTCAGGTTTTACTTATGTAGTAGGCACAATCGAAATTTTATAAAATAAACTCTACAATAAGACAAATATCAAAATCTAACCACCACGATAACATGCTGTTAGTTGAACAAGTGGCTGTGATCTTTAAGACAGAAACGTCAATGATATATATATATATGTATATATGTGTGTGTCAAGGAGCTACAATCCTTTAAGGGATGCTAGCATCCTAGTTATCCTGTTTACACAAGTGTTCAGTGAAAACTAGATATGCTAGTTTTGCATTGATATTATGCACTATTAGGGAAATGATTTGTAATAAAAAAACAGAAAACCCACATGTTTATTTCCAGCCTTAATGTGAAAGTAAAATATATGTATTTTTAGTAGTTAATAAACAAATAACAGTAAATTTAAAATATGCCATTCCAAAGATAAAATTCTGTCTTATAAAAAAAAAAAAAAACATTGAAAGGACTAAAGAAAGATACGTTACATTATTGCATTATCTCATTGAAAGACCTTTCAGCTGAACTGATGTACATTTCTCCAGGGTTAATAATAAAAATACCAACACGTTTTACAAAGAGGAAAAAAGGTGTGAAATAAGTGCGCAATGACTAAACAATTCCAGTATATTATATTACAGAAAATTGATTACAGTTAT
>NC_069000.1:14374209-14375281 GCF_001194135.2 Octopus bimaculoides
ATATATATATATATATATATATATATATACATACACACGTGTGTGTGTATGTGTACTTTTACATGTGTGGTTGAGAAATGGCGATGCAAATATTATTAGCGAAATGTTTGATCATTGATATCAATGTTATACGATTTTTATCTGTTTAAAGTAAGCAACTGCATGGCACCATTTCAGTGAAATATAGTAACAACAGTAACAAGTGCTTCTGTTAAAAATATAAATAAAATATATGCTAATTATCTCCGAATAACAGCACAAATTACAGTAAATTTGTAAAAATCTGTTATTAATAACTTACTTTATGTATATTTTCCATTAAATCCGATGACATCAGTAGATACTTCTATATGATTTCCTAAGCACTATCCAGTGTGTATACATATACATCCATCGATTCACGCACACACATTATATATAATATATATACATATATATATATATATGTGTGTGTGTGTGTCTTTCTTTCTAGTTATATGTCAATGGAAATTGAGATGGCTTTCTTCTTAGATTAGCAGCCCTAAATGATAAATAGGTCCGACAACGGTCAAATTACGTTTATATATGTTTGAGATTAAACCCGCCTGAATGAAACAGCCAGAGCTTAATCTCAGCTTCCTCATCACTTTTTGACTCAAATTCATTTATTATTGCTGCAGTCCAGCAGCAAGTGGTTGGCGGTCATTTATCATTGGGATTATAACTGCACTTCCATTGAATTTTACAACTGTTACAAGCTTCGGTCGTTGTTCATTTTTTTTACCTGAAGCATGAATTTAATGATGATACTAATTAAATAAGATTTTTCGTTTATATTTTCCTACATTAAAACAAATTTAAATAAATTTATATGATGCATAGTGGTGTAAATTAACGCGCCAAGCACGACCCGGTATAGCAGCTATATATATATCATGATGTATATTTCCTGTACTATTCAACAAATGATTTCAGAATTATTTATATATTACGATAGTAATCTAAATATCATGCTTTTTAGTGTTATTCATGTGTTTATTTCTGTATGAATTAGCATCTGTAAACATACTTTTTAGTATTGAAGTAGTGTGCA
>NC_069000.1:14375612-14390047 GCF_001194135.2 Octopus bimaculoides
TATATATATATATATATTTTTATTCATTCACTCAAACAATTTAGTGTTGAGGTAAAGAATATATACACACTATAATGCATACAGTTTGTATGTATTGTTGACGATGTTTTAATAGAAACATATAGCAGAAGGCAGACATCCGATTACAAGAATAGCTTACTCAATAATCCACCTTTTATATTCTGCATCCCTAATAAATTACATGTCTGTTCTATCGATATTAACTAGGGAGCTATAAAGCAATGACATTACGAAATGTACATGTCTCCTCTATCAAGGACTAAACTTAAAGTTAAACAAACACCATTATGCTATTTATTATTATTATTATTATTATCTAGAACAATATTCCGCAACCGGTGTCTGTTCACCATGGGAGACCATAATTTACGAAGAAATAGCCAAAAGGAAATAAATATAAACCTAATTACCAGCAATTTTATTGTGCAAATGATTTAAGCAAAGTATCTACAGTATTAGAGACACATGGACGGGAAATATACCCCAATGATTAAAAGATTCACCTCCCAACCTTAGGTTCTAAATTCTAAATTCGGCAATTTTTTTCTTCTTTTCTCTCATGATAGCCGAAGGTTGAGTTAGGTCTTGCAAATTAAATTGGAAACAGGGTAAAATGGGTGTTGAATACGGGGGTCCATTTGCACTTTAAGCAAACTGCAGTGTGTAACATTTCGTTTGGCAGCTGGTGGGGAAACTTCGGGTTTAATAAACAACAGTATTTCATTTTTTATTTGGATTCGAAGAATGACAAAAGCAAAAATCTACGTGAAAGAATAAAATGAACAGCAAAAAAATTAATTCAACCCATAAAAAAATGTACTTCTACGTTTTCGCTTATTTTCGCTGCGTGAAATTGTGTTTTAACAATTTGTATTTCATTTTCACGTCGATTTTGCTAGAATTAAAAGAAAAAAGGAATATATATACGCGCGCACACACACTCCCTATTCGGATAACACTCCCTCCTTATAAATAAACATTTATACATATATAAACATTGCCTTGCATATATGTATATGTCGATCTCTGGTGCTCTTTTGGTTTATTTCCGGATTGTTTTGGTTTCTTTAGCAGTCCCACAATTATATGTACCTAAAACCAAAGACAGGCACACATTTATTATCTTTTTACTTATTTCAGTCATTGGACTGCGGCCATGATTGGGCACCACCTTGAAGGGTTTTGATCGAATACATCGACTCCAGTACATATTTCTAAGCTTAGTACTTATTCTATCGGTCTCTTTAGCGCACCGCTAACTTATGAAGACATAAACAAACCAATACCTGTTGTCAAGTAGTGGGGTGGACACACAAACACACACATATAACACCAGGATAGTTTTTGCTATCGCTATGCCGTAGCAAAATATATCTATCAATCAATCTATCTATCTATCTATCTATATATATATATATATATATATATATATATACATATATAAGTAAAAGATGCATGCCTATCTTTGGTTTTAGATACATATAACTGGGGGACTGTAAATAAAACCAAAACAATTCGGGAAAATACAAAAATATCACCCATGATCAACAACGTTTATATATGAATAGTACGACGGACTTCTTTCAGTTTCCGTCTACAAAATTCACTCACAAGGTTTTGGTTGAACCAGGGTTATGAAGATGCTTAACCAAGATGTTACGTAGTGGTACTGAACCCAGAACCATGTGGTTGGAAACCAAACTTCTTACTGCACACAGTCACACCTATATATATACATTGAGATAGATAGATAGACACATATACACATTGTTTTTGTATTTGTTTTGCAAGATTTCTTCCTAAGAAATCATATGTTGAATCAGATGTTGATATACTTTGGGACAGTCATTTTGCTAATAGAAATACACATATTAGTCGTTTTCATTATATCATTATTACCATTAATCAACTACTTAACTAATTAATTAATTACCAAATGAATTGTTTCAAGGCACCTCGACAATACGGTTGTAGACTGCAGAGAAAGGATGCTGGTGAACCAACTGATTGATCAAATATTTTGATTGGTTAATGAATTAATTATATATTTGACTGATAATAGTAAAATGAAGTGAAATACAGCCAGAAATTCTAGAGTGAGATTGAATTCTATAAAAGCAATTGTATTGATATTTGTAAAAGAAGAATTTTGAGCAGATAGATGATAATTATAATTCTTTTAATGTTCCATATATAATATTGCACTGACAATTATTATGCCAGTGGCCTCACATGATTGGGGAATACTTTTATAAGTGAGATATGATTTGGGGTTCAGCTCCATTGCTTGGCACCTTGGGTAAATGTCTGATACTATAGCCCTAGGTCAAATAAAGCCTTTTGAGTGGATTTGGTAGAAGCAGACTGAAAGAATCCTATCGTGTGTGTGTGTGTGTGTGTGTGTCCCCTTGCCTTGACATCATGTGACAGTTGTAAATGGTTGTCCCTGTCATAGAAGCTGGGTCATTCATTTAATGTATTCTGCAGAAACATATCTGGCAACGAAAATTTTACCTTGCGTGGAAACAGGTTAGTGTTGGTTGGTGATAGGAAGGATATCAAACTGTAGAAAATCTGCTTCAATAAACTCTGTCCAATCCATAAAAGCATGGAAAAGTGAATGTTAAAATGATTATGATGATGATGAGGATGATGTTAAAACAGTGATGAAGATGATGATATGGGCAATGAGTAAATGTAAAAGAAAAAAAAATCAAAATTAGACCATTACAAAAAAATGTTGCTGACTGCCTGTACTGGGAGAAAAAATTAAAATATATTTATAACATATATTTATGCTGGTAAATATACATCATTAGAACCTGAACAAATACCTTGAAGTATTTTATTACAACTCTTTAAATTCTGAGTTTAAATCCTGGTTTTTCAGAATTTATTTCAGCCAACAAAATCTTGTGACTGCTGTGATAAATTGTCAGCAAACTTTAAGAATCAGACCTACTTCCATTTTTATGTGCCAAAATGCTGATAAAAATTTCCAGAATTTTGTCATTTTCTTATAAATAAGTTTCAATTCTAAATTCTAACCAGAGACCAGCTTAATACAGCTGGAGGTTATGTCATTCATCCAGGTCATGAGAAACCAATTCTCACCTTGCTCTCACAACTCAGTCACACATTGTGGAAAACAAGAGCAATAAATTTAGCAAACATGATAACATGATTCTCATGTCTCTCTCATATATATGCATTAAAATAAACAATAGAAATAATACATAATACTTGCGTTTATATGTACTAGGAAATGTCATACACACACACACATATATATATATATATATATATATATATATATATAAAATATCTAGGGTAAAGACCCTTTGGTCATGAATGACCATGGGACTACACCTAGAAAGTTACCCTCCAAGGCACAAGGTTGTTTATGGAAGACCAGCAATCGCCAATGCATACCAGCATCTCCTCTCCATGCCGCCAATGTTATCCAAGGAAAAGGCAAAGGCCAATACAGCTTGGCACCAGTGATGTCGCAACTTATTTCTACAGATGAGTGAACTGGAGCAATGTGAAATAAAATGTCTTGCTCAAGAACACAACACACAGTCCAGTGACTGAAGGGGCGAGGTCTTTACTTTACTATATATATATATATATATATATATATATATATATATATAGTGAAGACCCCTTCAATCACGAAAGTAACCCCCCCCCCCCAAGGCAGAAGTCTGGGCAAAGTTGTTTTTGAAAGACCAGCAGTCACCAATACATACTAGCCTCCCCTCTCCATGCCGCTGATGTTATCCAAGGAGAAACAAAGGCTGATATAGCATGGCACCAGTGACATTGCAAGTCATTTCTACAGCTGAGTGATCTCAACTCAACATGCACGCAAGCCTTGTTATAAGCTTGCTCCCTCTTCAGGATCATTTTTACCAGCCCCTCTTCCACAGTCCTCTCCTCCTTTACCCTCTCGCTGAATTCCACTCAAGAGAGGATTTCACTATTCTCTTCCTGAATATGCATAGTACATGGCCCATGGTTGAACATATTTCACTGTGTGGCAGCAAGTGGCCTTGTGGTTAGGATGTTGGACTCATGATCATAAGATTGTAGTTTCAATTCCTAGGCTGTGTGATGTCTTGTGTTCTTGATCAAAACATTTTGTTTCACATTGCTCCAACTCACTCAGCTGGCAAAAATGAGTATACCTTCGACAGACCAGTGCCCTGTCCAGTGGGGAATATATATGTCACAGGAACCAGAAAACCATCTCTGAGTCGATATGACTTGGGAAGGAGCAATGTTCCACTGTCTCATGAGGATGGCATTTCAAAGGTTACTCAGCCTGACCTTTTCCATGACTTTGTTTCTCAAATGGTCACGCCAAGAAATTCTCAGTATAATCCTAGGGCAACGTCTGTGAAAAGCAATTGCAGCCATTGCGAGTTAAGTGAATTTGTCAGTGACACAGAATTGTGGCAGTTATATAGATTAAACTGTGTTGACTCATTATCTGACAGGAATGTTCTCAATCAATATGACCAGCTGTGCTTCTTGCTCTTGTTTAGTGAGCAGAAATCTAGAGTGGGACTTAATTCTGTAAAAGCAATTGTATTGATATCTGTAAAAGAAGAATTTTGAACAGCTTGATGATAATTATAATTCTTTTAATGTTCCATACATAATAATTGCACTGAGGCTGGTCAATGTATGCTGCCCCTTACTGTCAATAATTAAATAAATACTATAGAAATAGAGCCCAATGCATTGATTTGCTCAGAGGCTTGCAATATTAAGACAACCCTAAGTATTAAAACTCACATTCTAACACAGAAAAGTCTGTTAAACAAACAACTTAAGAATTGTTGTATATATATATAAATATATATATATATATATATATATGTATATTAGATTTGAGTGTTTCTATTTTTCAGTGTATCAACTCATATATACCAGAAAGATATATTTCTTGGTAAAAAAGAAAAAAGAAAACATTTAATTTAAAATATGGAATTTTATGATTTAGCAAAAAGAAATTCCCTATAAATCTATCAGAGAACGCTTTGAAGTTAATAAATAGTATACATTACCTTCATGACAATCGCATATATATATATATATACATACACACACACATATATATACATATATATATGCATATATATATACATATATATATATATGCATATATATATATACATATATATATATACATATATATAGACATATATATACATGATGATGATATGTACATATATATATACATATATATACATACATATATATATACATATATACACACACATATATAAGTAATAATTTTAAATTTGGATATAAACCTCTTTCATATCTCATAATCGTTTATGTGTGTAATCCAAGCTCTACCACATTATATTTACATTTGCCGGTGAAATTTAAGAAGACAGCAAAAAAAAAAAAAACACTTACAATATATTATAAACATCTTTTTTTTAAAAAAATGACGAATATGACATTTTTTATAGATTAAAAATCAATTCATTTACAAATGGTTAGTGACATGTATTGGTTAAAAACTAAGTTACTTCCCTTATATATTGTACTGTTTCAACATGATTCAGTTGTAAGTTTAGAAACTTTATAAATTAATTACTATAACATTATAACTAATCTGTTGGTGGTGGTGGTGGTTTGAAAGAACGAAGTGGACGGAGCTAATTATATTTCATCGTTCATATTTCAATATTAAGATATCTGAACAAAGATTATGTTACCTTAATTTAACTCACTCAATCCTTAAAGATTATATCAAACTTAAGACGAAAACCATTGTCAACAATGTGGATTATCGACTTCAAATTTATGAATCCAATTCTTGTTACGACAAATATATTAGAATGAGTTTAAAATTAGAAAGATGACTAATATTATCAAATATTACAGAAGCAAGGCAGATTGACTAGTTAGAGCTTTTATTTATTTATATTACTTTTACATCTATTTTTTTCTTTTTACATAGCATATAAAATATTCGTAATTTTACTTTTTTAATTTTTTTTTTGTTTTTCAATAATTTCAGTCATTAGACAATGGTCATGCTGGAGCACCGCTTTCAAGGATTTTAGTTGATTATATTGCCCCCAGTGATTATTTCCATATGATACTTATTTTATCAAATCCTATTTGCCAAACTACTAAGTTGCAGAACATTAAGAAACAACATAAACGCTGTTTTTTTTTTGTTTTGTTTTTTAAGCTCCAAAACGTGTGAATGACGAATATGAATTTATTGTCACAGCATACTTAATTACATTAGTATTTTCTTCTGTATTCTATTTCTATTTTAATATAGAATATTTATGTAATCATGTATGCTGTAACAAGCTCCAAAGCTCGGGCGCAAACGCGCGCGCGTGTGCGTGCGACTTGCACAAATAAATTCCATTCACAAAAAAGTTATTGGTCAACCTGACATTTACAGTAGAAGACAAGTAAGACACTCACGTCAATCTCAAAGTTCTGTACAGTGGGATTGAACCTGGAACCACTTATTTGTGAAGCAAACATTTTAACCATGCAGTCATGTTTGAGCCTATATGGGCAGAATGATTTTTTTCGGAGCCCTTCCTACTCAACCATAATGAAAGAGCACCTGTTGTCAGCGAAACAGACGGGCGACAAACAGTTATGTAACTTCCTGTATGTCTGAACACAATAACTGTAGCAAGGCTTAAATTCATACCAGCACCTCAACTCCACAACAATTATTCTTTGTAAATTAAAGTATATAAAGCTGAATTTTGTATTGTTGAGAATATTTTAAATATGACCGCTTATCAATAGACGTAGATTATTATATTTATTTCGGAAATGTATTTGCCTGGAAAGTTTTGATCCTAGACCGTATATTGCAATCACAGCGTCGAAGACACATTAGCTTTTCGAGAATTGTTAACTTGTCATAAATATCCATTATTTGATCCCGTCACTAGCACAGATTCACTGCTACTATATTAGGCTTTTGCTATATGACTGTTACCTTCAGTTTATAATTAACTGATTATGATTAATGTCCATGTTGATGTTTTGAATACATACCGTTTTCTCTATAATGATTTCATACCATGTTGTACAGCGCCATAACTCCACAACAACTGGTCTTTATAAATTAAAGTACATAGATAGGACTAATTCATTTTTATATTGTTTAGAATATTATAAATATAACATCTTATCAGCAGATACAGATTACTGTATTTCAGTGATGTACTTGTCTAGAAGACTTGATCTAAGACCATGTGTTGTTAAAACTGAGACAATTAAGTGTGGACGATACATGTTAACCACCCAGAATCTCACAAAAACTGAACTTCAATTAAACATCTATTATTCAGTTGATCCCTTCTTCCATTCTATATATTAACTTTGCTTTTTTTCCCCCATTCTTAACCCCATTGTAGTGATGCAACTCTCCATTCTGTCCCTTTTAAATTCCATATCTTATATACTGCTGATATCAGCAGTTCTCCACGAACTCTTCAATAATGAGGATCTTTGCTGATTAGCACAATGAACAGTCCCATACCTCCATTTCTCATAACAACTATAAAAGCTAGGATTTACTATCTCCAGTGATCTCTCCTTGTAATATTTAACATGGCTAAACTACTTAGTTTTGTTTCATTGTCTGTCAGAGCAAAGAATTGTTTCAACTTGAATTACCTTTTGAAAATCATTTTATTTTGTTCTGTGCTATACTGCACATTGGGCCTTCCTTGGACAGTTCCAATATATCATATTTTCTATGATAAAGAGTTTAGCCTTCATTGACTCCGAGGAAAGAGACTGGTATCTCCCTCAATCCCTCTCACAGTACAAATTACCCAATGCTGAGAAAGAGAGAGAAAGGAGCCAACCTCAGTATTTAACTAGTGCTACATTTTTCACTTCTGGAAGGATGAAAGATGAAGTTGACCTCAGTGGAATTTGAATTGAGAGCTCAGAGAACCAAAATAAATACCACAAGACATTCTATGTGACTCTCTGTAACAGCCAATTTGCCAGATCTCTTAAATAGGTTTGTGTGTTTCTTGTTATTACTGTCAGATGAAAATATCCACATGGTCAGTAAGTTCTTTTTCCTTTAAAAGTTTAAGTCCCCACTACTCTTGTTGCTGTTACTACAGCTCGTACAATGACTTGTTATTCTAATTTCTGGATTATCATAGTGTCTTCCTCTTTCACTGCTACTAAAATGGTTTACTGTGTGAGAGAAGACAGTGAAGGCTATAAGAGGAGAGACGTGGGGGGAGGGGTACCTGGATGGAGCAGGTATACAACAAGCAAATTTAGAGGCCATTGTAATAGCAATAAGAAATAAAGAGAAGAAACAACACATTCAAGAGCCAAGTACTTGAAACATGCTGTGTGATTTAATATTTGTCAATCAATCAACGGCCTCATTTAAGATTTGTGTGTACAACATATCTGCATCTCCTCCTCTTATACCTTTTACTGTCATATATGTGTATATGTCACAAAGGCACACACACACACATATATACATACAACAGGCTTCTTTCAGTTTCTGTCTACCAAATCCACTTACAAGGCATTGGTTGGCCCAAGGCTATAGAATAAGACGCTTATACAAGGGGGCCATACAGTAGGACTGAACCTGAAACCATGTCGTTGCAAAGCAAACTTCTTACCACACAGCAATCCCTGTGCCTACATGATAATCTAATTAGACCTGGGTGGTAAAATAGTGAAGAAGTTTGGTTGAGTACTTGCTGTTTTTATTAATGACTGGGTCAATTGTATTTAGCATCTCAAGTGTGATGTGTTCTCGTAATGTGATTTTAGTTATGTAAATTTTATAGGCAGACAGAATTTAAGCAATTAAGAATGTCATGAGATGTTAAAGATAGTATTCAAATATATATATATATATATATGAGGGTTCTGGTGTCTGTCCTACATGCATGTTTTGTAGTATTTAATGCATTTTTCATATATGAAATAACAGAATGCCACACATCCCAACTTTTGTTAACAGTTTATATTTGATAGCAGAGATACCTGGCATTGCTTGGGATTAAAGAGGCATGGTTTTTTACTGTTTTACTTGTTTTGGTCATGTGACTGCAGACATGCTGGAGCACCACCTTTAGTCGTAGAAATCGACCCCAGGATTTATTCTTTGTAAGCCTAGTACTTATTCTATCGGAGTGTTTTGTGAAATGGTGCTATAGTAGAAGATACTTGCCCAAGGTGCTGTGCAGTGGGACTGAGCCCAAAACTGTGTGATTACAAAACAAGCTTCTTAACCACACAACCATGCCTTATATTTTGAATGGTTTGATCTTTTTGAAAGGTCTGCGTCCATAGAATTTCACAGAACATCTGAAATCAGTGAGATCAAAATGGGTAATGTACCTCTTGAACAGCTCTTAGCTAAAGGCTATGCTTTAGGTAAAACATTCTAATTGATTGAGATGTTTTGGGAAGGAAAGGAATTATTGTGCAATAAGACACCATTTTGAGCATGGCCGTTGCCAGTACCGCCTGACTGGCCTTCGTGCGGGTGACACGTAAAAGCACCTACTACACTCTCTGAGTGGTTGGCGTTAGGAAGGGCATCCAGCTGTAGAAACTCTGCCAAATTAGATTGGAGCCTGGTGTTGCTATCCGGTTTCACCAGTCCTCAGTCAAATCGTCCAACCTATGCTAGCATGGAAAGCGGACGTTAAATGATGATGTTATGGAGAGAAAAAACTGGAAAGGTGGTTTGTCTAGAGCTTATTCATGAGGTGCTTCATGAGCACTTACAAAGGTACTACTGAAATGACTTTTGGGGCAGGAGTTCCCTAACCACCAGACCATAGTCCAGTACTGCACCATTGATCATTTAGAATCAGGTTACAGAGAAAGAATAATTTTTAAAAAATTATTCCTACTTGATTGACAATCAATGAAACCATGCAGGATGTTTTTGAATTATATATGTATTATATAGATAATAATTAAATTATATATTATGCACTTTATTATGATTTGTTATGCACCTAATATCTCAGTCTGTGGAAGAATTGCCTTGCAGGAAACCAGTCTGTGGTGCTAAAAAATTTGGGACCAGCAGTTTTAGTTGATAATTGGTGTTTGTCACCAACACATGTTACTCTAAGTAATTTAGGGCTATGAGATTCCAAACTAAGAATTGTACATTTTCTATTTCAAATATTTCCTTTGGCAGAAGTAACTATTTTATCTATTCTAGTCCCTTTGCATTCCCATATAAAACATTTCTGGAACTGACAGCAATAAGAACAATCATCATTTCTTAATAATGTTTGCAATGACATACACAGGAATGGCTCTGTGGTTAAGAAGTTCACTTCCCGACTGTGTTGTCTTGAGTTCATTTTCACTGTGCTGCACTTTGGGGAAGTGTCTTCAACTGTAGCTTCAGGCTGACCAAAGCCTTGTGAGTGGATTTGGTAGACAAACTGAAAGAAGCCTGTCATATGTGCACACATATATATATAGAGAGAAAGAAGCCTATCATGTATGTATATGCATGTGTGTGTGTGTGTGTACCTTTGTCTTGACATTATATGATAGCTAGATGTTGAAATCATTTGTGCTTGAGCTGATTTGCTAACTGCAAGGAGCAATATATAACTGTTTATGTTAGGAACTGGCTGTTAACTGTTGGGTACTGGCTGTTATTTCTAGCATTGGAAGTCAACAATTGTACATGGGAGAAAATGACAAAACTCTGTTGAGGTTTTATGAACTAAATTTATTTCTCGTTGAGAGAGTTTGAATGTAATCGAAATAGTATTATGACAAATGTTGAGAGGGTTTGGATGTTATTGTAAATGAGATAGTATTAGCAAAGTTACTGCTAGTCATCGTGTTGTTATTGATAGTTTGTTATGTTGAAAGTTAGCTCTGTGTTGGTGTTGGTCGCTCGTCATGATGATGTTAACTCAATTCAGCTGCTGCCTATTTGTGTTTGCCATGCCATCTACTGGTTGTCTCTGCTACATCCCAAAGTGCTCTGGTCGCGTGTGTTGATTTTGATTTTATTCCGATGGGGAGGCTCAGAAAAGTGCGTGCTAAAATTGGATATTAGTCACTGGAGCCTATTCCATACGAGGTTGTGGTTGGCCAGACCTCGTTGATCCTGTGGGCAATATTCTTTCCAGGTGAAGTCACGACTGGTTAGATTCGCTGATCATGTGGTCAACAATCCAGTGAAATGCAACTTTCAGTCATAAATCCAATGAATCGCAACTTTCCATCATAAATGAGCATCACTGTCATACAAGTGAGGTTGCTTGTTTTCAGTCTTCCATGGGGAAATATTACCTTGCTTAAAAACAAATAAGGGTTGGTGACAGAAAGGGTATCCAGCCAAAGAAAACCGTCTCAACAAACTCGTCTGACCTATGCAAGAGTGAAAAAGTGGAAGTTAATTGATGATGATGAATGATTCAGTATTATTTAAATATCTCAAAACATGATATAAATCCCTGTCTTGGGGCTATTCTACGGATGATTTGTATAGCAGAAATGTTTGGGAAGAGATGTAAAAAAAAAAAAAAAAAAAAAAAAAAAAAAGAAATGACTTCGCTGACGTTTTGTGTATTGTGATAGGATCAGATGTAAAACCAGACTTCACTATAATAGTCATAATAGTTAGTCAATTACTAATATTTTCATTTAGTCTGTAATGTGGACGGGAACTCCAAACATGTTTTAGTTATATTGTCTTCTTTTGAAAATAGTATTCATCAGAATAAGATCGAAACAAAAATCAGTAGATGTGTAAGAGACACCAAGGATTCCTTAATTCAAAGAGAAATGACGACTATTCTCTATAAAGTAAGGGATAAATGTCCTTCAAGTTGCAACATTCTTAAAATCAGGTATTGTTGACAGTAATTATAAGAACCTCATTCACGGACGAAACTCCAACTCCTCCTTTAATATCAGAGACTAATTTCTGTCGCGTCTGTACTGGTAGAGGTATTGGTAGCAGTGTCAAGCTATGGAAACAATCCAATCAGTTCGTGGTCTTGTCTGAAGATTGAACCACTAATTTCGTCTTTCTTCGTTCGGGACATTTTCCCGAACTTTGTTGTTAGTTTCTAAGTCCCGCCTACTGTGTTATGAAAATGTTAAATAGTTTGCGTGTAACAGCATTAGACGAGCCAGGTGCATTTTATTAACTCTACACTCACCTGAAGACTGGTCAACAGTAAAAAGAGAAGTTGCCAAAATAACTATATCAGTTTTCTACTCGTCGTAAGGGCTTCGATATTTGCATATGTATGAATATTTTAAAGAAAACAGCATATGAAACTAATAAAATCGCAGGCGCATGCTTCAGAGTTTGTTTATAGCTCGAAAGAATTGAATTTGAACATTGTAATATTTCAGACCCTTCATAAACTGATGTATTTTTAAGCGGAAAAGATGAGTATGAATATATTACAATAACTGTAAAATTAAGCATTAGAAAATATTTCATTATTATCTGAAAGTCAAGACTGAAGAACTTCACAAATATTTTATTAATTTAAACAAAACAACACAATGTTTAATGTTCGGGTGGTGAATACGTCTGTTGATATACAGAGAAACCAAAGTTAATATTAATATATATTTATAAATATATGTATATATTAGCGTGTCAGTTGTTCAAGAGATCTTATAGAATTTATGAGAGCCTTATGAATGATTAATAAAAAAATCATATTTCTATATGTTGTAATAAATATGAAAGTTGTTTCAATTCAGTAGAGAATGTTAAGGTCAGTAAATTTTGGCGGGGAATACCATCAATCTGATTGGTCAATATTAGGTCCTGATCGAGGATGTGTAAATTTCATCAACATTTATCCGAAAAGTTTCTAATATGTTGATCGAATGTTAAAAAAAAAACCAAAGACTTGATAATTGATTCTCGAAGTATTTTAAAATGATTGCTTATGTAAAAATAATTATTATTGATGAGATCGTAGATCTTTAACTCGGAAGGTGTGTACTGTTGACGGAGCCATCTTTCCAGGCCTCGATGTTAGCAGGTTTATAGTAATGGCGCGGCCACGGTTTCCAGGGCGTCCTGGCTGTAGATACGAGCGAATATCTGTTCGCTATGGCGAAGAAGAGTTCAGAACGCAAATAGATCCAAACTTAGGATTGGTACGAAGCTTTTATTGTGGATTGAAACTATTCCGGGAACTCGTTGGCGAATCAGACGAGGTAATATTTATCATATCTTCTAATTCTTACCAAAATGGCTGCCATCGTACAGTGTATCAGCCAAATTTGTGCTAAAATCTGCGAAATATTCTCCTTTCGACCCGTAAAACTCTAAAATACATAAATGCCGGTGTTCCTACTTATCTCATCTTTTGTTTAACGTTGTTAATTGAGTGGAAAATGGCTTTAAGGTTACAGTGAATCTAAATCTAAATCTGACTTTAAAGCACTACACTGACAAGATGGCGGCTTATTCGCTTTGGTTATTTTAGTTTATTGTGAATTAGGCTAATTGAAGTTTTTGTGTTGTTTTCATATAGCTGGATGACTATTATTTATATTTTTTGTTTTCGAATAAGTATAATGCTTTTATCAAATTATCTTAAAAGTGGTTATTTCGAATGTTTTTGTAGAATCGTTCACCATCACGGTGGTGCTCCAGCATGACCGCAGCCACTTAGCTGAAACCCATAAATAAATAAATCACCACCACTTTTTCCTTTTTTTACTTAACTAATCTGTGTAGCGATACAATGCACGTATCTATTTTTATATTTCTAATATTTTATATACCTATATCCATCACACCCCATAATCATATCTCGTACCCTATTTTCATCTTTGCATGATTTTATGATACTATTAATTTTTTTTTTTTATTTTGTCTTCATTCTTCGTTGTTGCATATCTTTTTTTAATTTTTTTTTTTTGAAAAAAAGCCCTTATTTTTTTCTTCTTTAATTGAAGTTGAAAAATAAAAGAAAGGGGGGAGCACTGCGGTGCTGTGCTAGTTGCTGTGTGTGCAGCAGTAGTAGCAGCAGCAGCAAGCCTATGGTTGTCCAGTTCGGTTTGCATGTGTTGACGTGTGTTTTGTTAAATGTAGTAGTATGGATGTTGTCAGCTTTATCTTTTGCTACTGCACGCACCAGTTTCAATCTGAAAACCATTGGTGGCGTTGTCCCCCCCCCTCCTCTGCCTACCTTTCCTTCATCCATATATCCTCCCCCCACCTCTCTTTCCTTCATCCATATACTCTCCCCCCCTACCTCTCTCAGTCTGGCTGCACTCTGATCTCGCACTTGCCATAACACAATGCTTTCTTCTTCTTCAAGCCCCTTCTCTGATATATATATATATATATATATATATATACTTATCATTTTCCCTTCCTTAAT
>NC_069000.1:14390773-14409102 GCF_001194135.2 Octopus bimaculoides
TATATATATATATATATGCATGCTACCGAGATATCAAACATTAAAATGAGTCTATTGTGAACACCGATTTCGTATCTGTTGATTTTAGAGAATTTTTGCCCCCCGATCTTTTGTAATAATGCTACTTATTTATATTCATTAGTCTTTAATTTTGATAAGTATTTTCGCGATTATATATCCCTGTAGTATTTTATTGAGTCCTTTATTAGGTCTAAGTGTATGTTACTTCCTCATGTTTCTTTTATTTGTAAAATCTTTTTCTATTAATGATAGTTGTGCCCTCTTGAAATGCTTTGAAATAGCTTAGCCAATCTCACTATCAGTCAACTTTTGTTCAATTAATATTTGCTTTTACTATTTTAGTAGCTTTATTATTATTGTTTTTAAAACATTTTTTTTGTTAATAAATAGTGTCATATTTGTCTAAATGTCGGTCTGATATATGTTACGAATCATTCTGATCGTCTTTTTTAATCTTTCATAGTTACTCGTATAATCGTTAAACTATTTAACTTATTGTTTTTGTTAGAGTACATCTTCAATTGAAATGGACGACAATGACAGGACCCGGAAGTAGCTGATCCAACTAACAACCTGATCTTAGTGTCATGTTCATGCATCTAATAATTGCTGATTCTGACTCCCATACATAATCGTGTATGAAAATATACTTTCAAGAAATCTCCTGACAATGTAAGAATTATTATACATACATTTTTGCACACACACACACACCCACTCACACATATATATATATATAAATAATATAACCTACCCTAGATGTAAAAAAGTAGCACTATTAAGTCTAGCTGAAATCATTTTTTTGCTTTCTAATATCTTAAAATTTAAGATCATTGAAAAGAGAGAAGTAGCTTCGTTGTTAGTAATTTCACAAAATGAATGATTTTATGATCTTAAAGTTTATGGTCTTAGAAAATAACAGGCTTGAAGCTGTTGGAGAGGCTCCATAGAATATTTTTTATTTGACGAACATGTGGTCCAAGTAGAGATATTTCAGAAAATCTCTCCTCCAAAATAACAGTGACTGAAGAATATTTAATAAATGACTGTAGTTGACTAAGAATTTTTGTGTCTCAAAGTATTATTGTTGGTTCCACCTTTTATGCTTCCAGGATGAAAATATTTTCTCTCTCGCTCTTTCTTGTCAATAGAAATCATCATCTTCATCATTAGCATTGTTAATACAAAGGTATTAATGATTAGAATAGAATCACAAAATAATGTGGTAATTCAGATCTTGTCTAATGATGATGTATTTCCCATCTGTTGTTACTTTTTTGGTACCGGATCCCTGGGGTTCTGAATTTTGTTTCATTTAAATATCTTATCTTGAAAACTCACAGTTGTTTAAAATAATCTAAAGGAAATTTGTTAGTCCTGATTTTTATCTCTTTTTAGGTGATTTCTGGAATTTTAAGCATTGGTTTTGTTGTGAAGTTTTCTGATTTTGTCTTGCTTGCCTTGGGATAGTAGGAAAAAAAAATGAAATCTTGTTTTGTGTTTTACCAGTTGTGTTTTAAAATCATTTGAAATTGTGTTAAAGTTTTAGGATCGTTTTATCTCCTGTTGTTGAACTTTGGTTTTGAGATTCGAATTCTTACTAAGTTTTAAATCTTTATAAAAGTAATTTTGAAAATTTAAAGAATTTTTGAAAGATGATTTATTTAAGGTAAAGTATTGAAGTTTTCATTTACATTATGCCAAGACATGCATTTGTGTTTAATGTTTTGTTATTTTTAACTAAAGAAGCAACTGCCTTAGTAATTTATTTTATATTTCAGTAACTCCATTTTGACTACATTTTAGAACCGAGGAGTTTTTTTATCTTCTTTAATTTTCACTTGATTATTCTATAATAAATGTTTCTAAAGTTTTTTTTGTTATAATTAAAGCAGTTCGGTTATATTTTATTAATTAGTAAATGATATTTAAATTTTCAATAATTGTAACCTTTAATATCTGTACTACTGATAATTGTACCATTAAATTTTCAGTAGAATATTTAAAATTCATTGAATATGCAAGTAAATCAAAATATAAATTATTTAGAAGAAAAAAAAAAAGCATTACAATTATATAACTTTCAAGAATAATCTCCCTTTGGTGCCTCCCCCCCCCCTCTCCCTCTATTTCCCTAAAATCTGAGCTTAAATGAATTAACATGAAATGATTTTTCAAAATCTTTTCTTGCATATTTTATTTGATTCATTATATGACTTCATTCTGGTTATATTTTAGGTTAAACCAAAATATTGCCGAAAAAATTTTTTTTAATTGGTTAGTATCTTGTAAAATCTAATCCTTGCCAGTTAAAACTGCTCTTTTCTACAGCTTTCAGGATTTAACTATTTGCTATATGATGAGAATCTTCCATTGTATTAAGTTAATTACTTAAAAAAAAACAAAAAAACTTTTAATAAATTAAATGGATTTTCACAGAAAAACTTAACAAGTTTCACAATGTGAAAATATTGTAGGCAATGATTGTCTTACAAGTGGTATTGTGTATCAGTTATTTAATACTGGATATTTTTATAAACTGATGACATACACAATATTTCTGCCACTTAGTGTATTAATACTGACTTATTTTTTTGCTTTGTTGGTTAGGAAATATGGCATATATAATGCGATACAGTTATTTTTGTTTATTGAATTGACTTAAATTGTCATATCACTAAAGAAGAATAACTTCTTATCGAATGCCTAAATATTTGTTAAATTTACATATAAATATATTTTTGTACTCTAGAATAATAACGATTATTAATGTTGTAATTTGATATTGTATTGATTTTTAAAAAAAAATTGGAATGGATTCTACTAGTTAAATTGTGTAATTTAATATCATACACATGTAATTTGATTTTACAGATATTAAATGACATAATTTTTCATTTTATTAAGACAGTCTTTTAATGAGAAAAAACATTAACACATTCTGAATTAAGATTTATTAGATATGGGACAAAAAAATCCTTTGCTGGTTAATACAAACTATTTCTTATATTTTTTGGTACAGGTGAAACTGAATTATTTGAAAAAGTCTTTGAGCCTTTATATTTCTTAGAGACCATTGTTTAGATTATTTAAACGTTCATTTGACATTAGCTTCACAAGTTCTTGCATTAACTTAATTTTTATGTAAATTGCTTTGTTTTATATAGGATACATATTACTGCTTTGATACACAAATACCACTTTCCATTTTTTTTTTTCAAATTCCTGTTCAGTTCTTTTTGTCTCTAACTCAAGAACTTATTCTTTCAGTTTTACTGTAATTTATATTAAAAAGAAATTGAAAGTAAATCAAAGCAATAGTTGTAACAAAAAGTATACACATAAAAGTGTTATTTAAAAACCTAGTTTTTGAACTAAATGTATATTTAGTCTTATTTTATTTTTAGATTCTCTAATAATGATTATCAACCATTTCGAATAACATGAAATTTTACTGCAAATTAGTTTGCAAATTTTTACCCATGTTTCACTTAAATACAATATGGATTATATAATGCCTAATTGTACTTTGTCAGTTTCAAGACAATTTCAATAGTAAACTTTGGTATAATACATAAGCTACAAGTGTTAAAATGTTTGAGGTTAGAATGGAATACATATTTAACTTCAACTTCTGATTGTTACCAAAGCTTTACGGTCATGTCATCCAATTCTTGGTGGCTAAAAACAGCGTACTTATTTGACACTAAGTTTTTAACATTCTCATTTTAAGGAGGTCTTGACTTAATGTAAATTTATTATTTGCAATTCACTAATGACAGATTATAAAAGAAAATTAATTATACTAATTTCTATTTGCAGGATGAAGAATTTGAAGGTTTCACATTGCAAGATGTTCGTGCAAGTACAAAAAAATACACAGCTATGCTATCAAATTTCAGAAATGAACAGGACAGTCCAGAAACTTCAAACAATAGTAGTTCAATTCCCTTGGCAAGTTGCCATGGACATGGTGCAAGCAAAACTCGGCGCCAAAGACTTCGTAAAAAGATGGCTTCGGCTGTACCTTGTATAAAAAAAGGAATAAATAATAAATCTTGCTTTCATTCGAGCAGAACTGTACAAAGTGTATATACAGCACCCGAAAAGGTTGCTACAGCAAAGCTCAAAAATATAAAAATCCGGTTGGAACCTGATGGCAAGCAAGCTAAAATTGTTCGTGGTCGTGGACGACCATCTCTTTATGTTCATACTGTAAAAGAAAAGAAACTTGCTAAGTTGTCAGTTGATAACTCAAAGAATATATGTGACTCTTCTCAAAAACACAATGCTTCAGCAGTTTGCAAGACTGTTGCAAGTGGCCATAAATTATCAGTTATTCCTCATTCAAAATCCAAACGTTTGGGAAAACAACTAGCAAAGCAGCTATTACTGAAAGCACGTAAAGGACATGAATCTTTTTCTAAAGATGGCCATGTAGATGTGACTGCTGCTCCTGGTTACCATCGAAAACGCTTTATCCTACCAACTAAAAGTTCCCGTTCTTCTAGAGTCATTAAACCAAATAAACGCTTTTTAGAAGATGACGGTTATCAAATTATGTTTAGTAAATCTCATATAGTAGATTCTCATTCATTGTCATGGTTTTCTGATAATAGTTATCCAGCTGCTGAGGCTAATCTTTTACCATTCGAAGTCGATAACCAGAAGTGGAAAGAAGCATCAGGGAAAGATAGTGGTGAATCTTCACAAAAATCTGCTCCATCGACAGACTGTAGTCGTAGTGTAATTAATCCTACCGCTCGCCGCAAAAGTAACCAGGGGCAAAAACATGTCCAATTAATTTCTGGTAATTCTGGATTACATGCTGAACATTCTACAAAAAAGACTTGGCGTAAAAATTCAAGAAATTTAGCTGTTTCAACAGCTACAAAGACAATTGCATCATCTAACCTTCATCTTGGAAAAGATGTAGGTAAATTTGGAAAAGACAAAACCAATTCAAAAGGATTTATACCTTTTCATTATGCTAGTACTGATCAAACAGCTCCTTTGAAGTCTAGTGAATCTCTCAATTCAGACTTGTCTAAAAAATCTCGTAGGCGGGGTGGTAGTTCAAAAATGGACTCCCTTCCTCTTGCGCCTACATATTCTCAATTAGGATTACATTCAGAATGTACAGATGCGAAAAGGGACTGTAAATCTGGAATATTACACACACCTTTAAATGAAACATCTCTAACTGGTCCAGCTTTATCTGAACAAGATATAAATGAAAGTTCTTCAGTTAGAATCACTGGGATGCTTGGTTCTGGGCTGGAATTAAGAGGTTTGCATACTCCTGGTGAAAAAGGTTACACCTCAACAGAAAGTGGAAAGATAGGACTTTATGATATGCCTCTTATTGTTGAGGGAAAACGACAACGGAAACCAAGTTTACGTATGAGACTTAAACAGTCAGAAGAAATATTTGGTTCCCGAGAAACTAAGCGTGTAGATTTGCGTAAAATTGAAATTGAAGGTGAAGACGAAGAGACTAAAAGGAATCAAGATAGTGATAATTTTAGTCAAGACGATAATGACGAGAAAAATAATTCATTTGGAAACGAGACTAGTGAAATGGAAAACAAACCTAGTCTACCACCAATTGAACAAAGTTTGCCCACCCTCCCAACAAGTCCATTTTGCCCTAAATTAGAACTCTTCAGCCCAACTGGCTGCGGAGGATCATTTGTTAGTCCAAATGAGAAACAAAAAATGGTCGAACCAGTTGAAAAAGATGTTGATGCTACTCGACGAAGTGGAAACAACATATTGCGCAAGGCAAAGTTTCAATTGAATTGGGCAGCATTGAATAGGTCAAAAGCAGCTCTTGCTAGATCTTTGCGTGCTAAGATGCGCCACGAAGAAAGGTTGGAAAAAAAGAAACTCCGTGCACAAGAGCAAAAACTCAAACAAACATCTGCTACAAGTCCTCTTCCTTTATCATCTCTATCGGTTTTAAGTAGAGGCTTGATAGATGTACATGGTAGTCCCAAACAAACAGCAGTAAAAATGGAAGGCCAGTATTCTGATTTTATATTTGTTATTTACTGTGCATTTGAGCAGTGTGATATTGTAACTTCAATAAAATAAAGAATCTATTGTATTTACTCGTGTATAAACCACACTATATTATTCTTGATTTTAACTGAAAGAAACCTGGGTGTGACTTATGCTCAGGACAATGCAAAAACTATGAAGAGAAAAAAAGTTTTGAACTCAGATTTAACTCTAAATAAATTAGAGGTGCGACTTATATACAAGTAAATACAGTAGTTAACTTTTGAAATGCCTGTTGTGTAAGTAATAGTGGGTGTGATGTTCTGCCTGATTTGTTTTTAACCCATCCACTCAATATTTCATGACTATAGAAAGTAGTTTTATATACCAATCTATTTTTTGTTGAGTATCATGTTTAGAAATATATGTGCAGTAACCCCTCATCTATGGTGGGTGTTCAATAGGTGAAAATCTGCGAAGTAGAAACAGTACTGTACTGTATATTTTTTTAATTATTTTTATAATTTGTATATATTTATTTTATTTTTAATGCAAAACAGCACCACACACTCACCTGACTTTCGTTTTCCATACAGTATGTGCGATTCTTTGTTTCCTCATCTACAGTACACTACATAATTTTTAGAAATATATTTTAATTAATGTGTTATACAGTACTGTACTGTGTTTTCATTTATTAATTTTTAGGTGTGAAAATGCTTATTTTACCACAGAAATAATTAAAATCTAAAAGAATATAAATACCTATTAGCTACAGAAACCCGCGATATACTGAAGAGTCCATGATATATAAATTTACATATATTAGCCAGAAAAATCTGCAATGTACTGAGGGCACGATAGGTGAACCATGAAATGGCGAGTGATTACCGTATATTTTGTTTGGAGGTGGGGTATTTTAAGTTTATTGAGGCAATGTGACTTGTAGAAAATACCAGTTCTACTTTTTGGTAAATTTTTAATATCATTACTGGAATAACCATGACATTAAATTTCGCAGTTAACTTGAGAGAAATGAAATTATGTCTAATGTTTCTCAAGATGTCTATTTTTAACTGCAGCTTCACAAATGATAATACACGCATATATATTTACGTTAATGTGATCTTAACTCAAATATATATTTAAAAAATAATCAATCTACTGCTACAATTTGAACAGTCATTTGTAATGCTTGCCATTAATATTTTCTTCATCAGTGAGGTGTAATAAAACTTCTGGCAGAATTAAATGCACTCTACTGTTAAAATTAGCATATACCTTGTGTATATTTATATCTAGTGCTGCTGCTGCTACTCTTGTGTGTAGTAGTAGTAGTAGTAATAGCTGTTTTACTTGACTTGATGAGATCTATAGTGATTTAACCCTTTTGGTACCAACCTGCCTGATACTGCCTCTGGCTCTGTAGTACAAATGTCTTCTTTTCAAAAGTTCTGAATTAAAATCTTCCATCAAACCTTAGTCACAGTTTATGTTCCTAATACTAGCTGAATGATAACTAAGTTATTTTACTAAATTCTTTGTTATAATATTAAAAATTAATTAAAAGAAACACGGAGCATCTCAACAGAAATATGGAAACAAAAGGGTTAATATTTTAGTTTGGTGAAGTTAGTTGGTTCTTTGTTGATTTAAACTTTAATTGTTAAAAAAGATTTTCTTTTCTTAAAGCTCTCACAGTTTTGGCAAATTTTCTGAAACTTTATCTATTAATAAACATTGAACTGCTTATGTTGCATCTAACTTGTCTGTCCAGGGGGCATGGGGAATAGGAAAAAGAGTTAAGTTTGATGAAGGATAATTTTTAATAATTGCAAATTATTAAAATTATTTTAGCAAGTTTGTTTATTAAGAAGAAAATATTCCCCACCCTAACAGTTCTTTGTAAAAGGATCATGCAGGATGATCAAAACGGTTCTTGTAAATGTAGTAGTTGTGGTTTTGTACATTCAGGAGAGCTGAAGTTAATTTAACAAATTAATTATAAATTTGCAATTTTTGAAAAATAAGGTGCAGGCATGATTCCAACCATGAAATCTTGAGTTCTCTCTCACTGTGCAGCACCTTGGACAGTGTTTTCTATTAGTGCCCCAGGCCAACCAAAAGGTCCTTGTAAGTGAATTCATTTGACTGCAACTGAAAGAAACCTATCATTTGTGTGTGTGTATGCACACACACATACATATGAATGTGTGTTTGTACTGTTGTCTCAATGTGGTGATTGTAAATGAGCATCACTGCCATATACAAGCAACATTCATAGTCTTTTGTGGAAAACATGTATTACCTTGTTTGGAAACAGGTGAAGGTTGACAAGAAGAAGGGCATCAAGGTGTAGAAAATCTGCCTCAACAAATTCCATCTGACACCTGCAAGGTTGGGAAAGTGGATGTTAAATGATGAAGCGCTCTCCATTCTGTGATAACAAATAAAGTTTGAAATAGGACCAAATGGTAAATATAGGAAAATTAATGGGAACATTAGGCATTAAACGTACCAATAAGCCTGCAGTTCTTAAATGAATTAGTAGCGATGGAGCAAATCTTGAGACATAACCTGATCTACTATGTTAATAAGCTCAGGATTTATGTCTGGTACTTTTTCTGATAGTCATTTGCTGAATGTTAAGTTATGGACATGTAAACAACAAACAAAAACACACACACACACACTGAGGGAGGGAGAGAGAGACAAACAGAGGCTTTCATACAGTTTCTGTTTGCTAAATTCACTCACAAGGATTTGTTGGCCCGGGGCTGTAATAGATGACATTGCCCGGGGAGCTGTGCTTCGGGACTGAACATGGTTGCAAAGTGAGCTTCTTAACCACATAACCATGTTTATCAGTTTAGATTCTGTTTGAGGTCAGATTTTGTGAAGGCAGTTGATTAGGACTAAATTTAGTTCTAAATCTCACAGTGATTGTTTTCTCAGTGCTTTAAAGTACTTCTACCGATTCTTTATCCATATAATAGAATTCTTTATCTCATAGTGGCATATAAGTTTTTCATTTTCACATGTTTTGCCCTTTTCTGTTTCACCTCTGCCTAGAGCTTCCTGAAGGTTTGTGACTTACCTGATAGGGGTGGGTTATTACTTTTTTACTTGTTTCAGTCATTAGACTGGCCATTCTGGGGCACTGTATTGCAGAGTCTTTAGTTGAATGAATCGACCCCAATCAATCTCTTTTTTTAATTTTTAATCAAACCACTAAGTTATAACGATGTAAACACTTCCAAATTTGTTGTCAAGCAGTGATGAGAGACAAACAAACAAAATCATACTCGTACATACATCTTTCATTTTTTAACTTCTGAAATATTTGGAAAATGTAGTGTTATTTTTGAGCACTGTTTTCATGTCTATATTCATCACATATGTTAATTAAGACTCTAATTATGAAATTTAATTCTGGGTTTAGCTAATATGACTTATATCTGACATGAGCCCCAGGATTCGTAATGCCGAAACTTAACTTGACCCAGTTACCAAAGTGTATAAATGATTAGATCACAATAATTCCTCTAAATGGGATGCCATTCTGTTAGAATTAACTTTCCAGTTAAATGCTGGAACTCATTTACAGCTTAATGGTTTGGAACAATGTGGAATTGAGTATTTTTGCTCAAGAACACAATGTTCCAACTGGCCCAAGAATTGAAAGCCATGCACCTTCACAGCTAATATGCCTGCTACTATAAAAATTGTTTAAATGCAATCTAAATTGTCAAATGTTTTATTCCTAAAAGACAGGATAAGAGCGATGGAATATTTATGTGAAACAAAGGTTTGTGACTTCCAATACAATGCATGTTGACAATGGTAATGGTTTAAGACTTCCTTTGGTCATGAATGACCATGTGATTGCATCTAGAGAGTTATCCTCGAAGGCACAAGTCTGGGCAAGGTTGTTTATGGAAGACCAGCTGTCTTCCATACCAGCCTCCCCTCCCCATGCCACCAATGTTATCCAAGGGAAAGGCAAAAGCCGATACAGCTTGGAACCAGTGACGACACAACTCATTTCTACAGCTGAGTGAACTGGAGCAATGTGAAATAAAATGTCTTGCTCAAGACCACAGCACCACAGCCCAGTCTGAGAATCAAACTCAGTACCTCATGACTGTGAGCCCAATACTCTAACCACTGAGCCATGCACCTTCACATGTTGATAATATGACAATAATGATGAACAAAAACTAAATTGTTTGAAGCGTAGTAATTTATCAAAACAAATGTGTTTGTTGAATCAAATTATGGTATCTTTTAGTGTGAAGTTAGTTGTTTAGAGTTACGATACAGAGCTACTGACAGGATATGCACCATCAGTGTTTCAGTTGATTGCTCATTACCTTCTGAACTCATTGCAAAGTAGAGTTTGTTGATCTTATTACCTCTTACCATATTTTCTGGCTTTCCAGTCAACGTTCAAACATCTTTACTATCTTTCCAAATCCTACTGCATTTCACATGGAATTTTTGATTTTCCAAAGTTGTCTTGGTGTGTATGTTAGCTTAACCTTTTGGTCTGAAAAATTTGATTTATATGCTGGAAAATACAGCAGGGAGGTATCATAAAACCAGTCTTTTATTTCATACACTCTGTTATATATCTGATTATCATTCTGCAAGAAACATTGTATTCTCATAGAGAAAGATGTATATAGTTTGGATAAGTTATCAGTTTTTTTTCTCTTTAGCAGTGTGTAATGTGACTAATACAGAGTTGAAGCTGTTGTTCTTTTAACTTAGATTTCTAGCTGTCCATTTTCTTTATTCACATTTTAACCATAATTTCTGTAATACTTCAAATTGTAATAACGCAATAAATTCCATTACTTGAGCAAGCAGGCCAAACCCGCCTTATTCTAATGGGACTCCACTTTAAAAATCACTTTTTTTTGTAATTTCTGTTTGTTGTGTGCTGTAATATTTTTGAGAAATCGAGGTGGTGAGCTGGCAGAAATGTTAGCATGCTGGCCAAAATGGTTAGTGGCATTTCGTCTGTCTTTATGATGTGAGTTCAAATGCTACCAATGTCAACTCATTTCTTGTGTCAATAAAATAAGGACTAGTTGAGCACTGGGTTGATGTAATCGACTTAGGCTCCCCACCACCCAATAGCTGGTCTTGTGCCAAAATTTGAAACTAATGTTATTATTATTCTTTGTTAAGGCAGTGAGCTGGCAGAATCATTAGCATGCCGGACAAGATGCTTAATGACATTTCGTCCATCTCAGAACGTAGAGTGCAAATTCCCCCGAGGTTGACTTTTGCCTTTCATCCTTTTGGGTTTGATCAAATAAGTACCAGTTGATCACTGGGGTTGTTGTAATCAACTCAACTCCTTACCATGAAATTACTGGCCTTGTGCCAAAATTTGAAACCAATATTATTATTATTCATTGCTTCAGTTATATTAAAAGTGCTACATTTAGTTTGGATAAAGAGCCTTCATAAAAAAGCGGAAAAGCTTTTAGATTTGTACTATAATTGAAATTTTCTTTGTTGGTGTTTCATATTAATTGTTTTATTTTTTGTTGTAGGTAGTGCTGCAAATCCATTAAGTCCTGGTGGAAGTACAGTACCCTTTGAAAATGTAGCATTGTCATCAGTAAGCCAAGATGAAGAAGATTGTTCTTCAGTGAAAGAAGGTGCTTTGAAGAGATCAAGAAAGATGTGTGCTATATGTGGAGACAAGATTGGAGTCTTCCCATTTTTGGGTGTGCCATGTTGCACTGGTTGTCGTAAATTCTACACACTTAATGCTAGAAGGAAAAAAAATCCACACAGTTGTAAGAAATCAGGTAATATTCATGTATTGGAAACTTACTCCCCATTATTTTAATTTTATATTGTATTTGAGGGACAATAGGGTTGCTGCATTTAGAGGTTTGTTATTGGACTGACACAGTTTAACAATGTGCATTAATAAATTACTAAACCATAAAAATTCTGCTTCAGATAGCTTCTGTCTATGCCATACTTGCATGGAAATGCAGATGTTAAATTGATGTATATATGACCAGATTCTGCAAAGCTTCTAAGTCAAAGAAATCTCGCTCGTCAGGTCAACCTAATATTATAATAGAAGACACTTGCTTAAGTTGTGCTGTGGGATTGAACTTAGAACCACTTGATTAGAAAGCCATAATTTTTAATCTTGTGATTGTGAAGTAAAATAAATGCTGACCAACCATATTATAATAGGAAATAGGGTTTTAATGTTGGCTCTGTGTATGAGAAGTTATTTTCTTTAAACTATAATATTAGATTTTAATTAAAAGAGGTTACCTTGCTTTGGAAATTGTGTATATATGTATGATGTTACTTAGTATTTAATTGGTATTTTTTCTTCAGGGAACTGTTCTATAACTCGGTTAACCAAATCTCAGTGCAATGCTTGCCGTTTACGTCGATGTAAAGAGATTTTCCCCAGTGACATTGATGCAGTTACTCTTGCAAGCAGTGAAAAGCAATTATCTGATAATGATTTGGTGTTCTCTCCGGCAAAAAGATCCTCACCCTCAGTGAAAAAAGGAGAGGGAATATCATCTACTGCAGTTAGCTGCGAGGAAGCAGATTTTGTTCAGTTAATGTCACCAAAAAATAAGCAAAATAATCGCAGGAGTAGACGAACAAAAGGTAATTGTTTAAGCAATTAATATTTTTATTATTATTTTTTAGTTCTGCAGCAGTTCCTACCATTACAGTTACTAAACCCTTTGTCGGATGGAGGTGTCTGTTCATCAGATACAACCTGTAATCAACTTTAAGCTGTTCAGCATTTGTTAAAATATTTGCTATTATGCTGTTTGATATTGCTGCTTAAAATTTTCGTATATGAAATTGCTAATATATGATGAGTTTTAAAACTTTTATTCATTTTATAAAATATTTCAACTTGTTTAAAAGTGAACTAGCAAAATTTTACTGTTTATAAACAATAAACTTGTATTAGTTGTTTAGACTTTCAACAACTGGAACAATTATGATCAGATCTTTATAAGGCATAAAAATGTTTCTATTCTTAGATATTTCTGATGAAAAATACTTGAAAGAAGAAGTCATTCATAGTGAAGACAATGTCTGTAATCCGAGTGAATCAAGTTCCACAGCAAATGATACTTCCACCTGCCGGACTCCAACTGGTAACAAGAGCACTACTACCAAGTCTGGAAGTGTTCTGAAACTACGTCGTCGTCGCAAGGTGCGCTGTAAACAATGTGAGGGCTGCCTGGCTGATGACTGCGGTGTCTGTGTGTATTGTCTGTAAGTGGCCAATATTGGATTTTGTCAAGACTTCACCAGCTTGTAAAATTCATTTTTTTTTTTTATCTATTTTTTTTTTAAACAAGAATAAAGTAGATAAATTAAAATTTTTTAGAAGATATAAATATTCCCCTTAATTAATAATGAATGCTGTCTTTCATGTTTTTATGACATTTCTTGTTTGTTTTTTCCCCAAAATCTTAAATGTATGTCTGATTTGTCACATTATTTTATGATTGGTAGAGCATCCTATTGTCGTATTTTAACTCCAGTTGTATTGTAAATCTAATGTTTATGCTCAAACTACCTATGATGAACAACAGATATTGTCAACACTATAAGTTAGAACTTCTGTAAAAATTTATTTTCAATAATTTTATAGCTGTGTAGCCCCCATGCTGTGAGATAGATGAATACATTGGTAATACTTTACAAGCACTAATGAATTGATGTTTGTACTTGAAATTGGGTTTAACCCTGTTTCTTCATTTAACACTGTTTCTCAACCAGTTTTTTCCTGTCTTCTGAGGTGTAAATTGCTGGTGTTTTGTAGAAGGTTAATTAAATTTTCTTTTCAAAGCAGTGACCATTAAATCTTCAATTTTCAAGATATTGCTGTTCAGTATTTTCTCTGATTTATTTTAAAATTGAAGAATATAAACATTCTCTTTGTTTAATTTTTTCTTTTTTTTTGATACTTATATGGGCTTTGTGGTTTTGGAGTTTTCCTAGCAACTACTGTATTTATTGGCTTTTATATAAGATGTACAAGAAACTATTGGATGACTAAAGTGCACCACAGTTTTGTTAGATCTGTTGCTGAACCACTTTTTGTCAATAACCTAAATACTTGCTTTGTGTTTATAAGGTGCTGGCTGATTTTCTGGAAGATTTTTTTGTTGAAAAATGTGCACATTATAAGCTGTCAAATATAGTTTGTGGTTTCAGGTTCAGTTCCACCATATGGCACCTTGGGCAAGTGTATTCTTCTACTATAACCTCTGGTCAACTAAAACCTTGGCGGTGAGATTTGGTAACAGGTACTATGTGGAGGTCCACTAGATGGACTTTGTTTCTTTGAGACATACACTTAATCAGTCACCTGATTTTAACATCACCAACTAGCCCTTGAGTGCACTTAGTGGAGTATAACCCTTTAGCATTCAGATTACTTTGTCAAAAATGTATTGCTTATTTATTTACGTTATTTTGAGTGAATCATGCATTATCTTGTAGCTTTGAGATTTTGATGATGTGATTGTTTATTTTTAGAATGACATTGTAGGATAGGTGTGAGAGGCCAGATCTGGTCCGTTTAAACATGAAACAGGTAGAATATTTGGGCCAGATATGGCCTGTTTAAATGCTAAAGGGTTAAACTGTTGCAAACATTTGCACCAGGTAATTGGGCTGTGAATTACTTTCTCCCTCTTGTCCTAGAGAACTTGAATGGAGTCGGGTGAGGTGAATACTGACTGCCCTTTCTCCCTTCACTAAGCCATGAAAAAATACAGCTTCTAAAAAATATATATTTTCCTTGTTTTGATCAGTGACTTCTATTTATCATTTTTTTATGCTGCAGAAATTGTTTTTTTCTTCTTTATTTTAGCTTTAATTTGTTCTTAAATTTTATATAAAAATAATTTGATAGCTTATTTACAGTGAATAATATTTTTAGTCTGAATATTGTCTGTTACCAGCTTCTGGCTTTCTTTGGTGTCTTGTATTCTGCTTTTGGTTGATTGTGTAATTTTCAAGTTGTTTTAAATAATTTCTTCTGTCTCTTCTTTTTCTATTCAGTTGATTCATCTGCTCTGATGTAAATAGTGGTGGATATTTTTGATAATGATTCATATTCTATAAGAGATATTTTAATCTATTTTTTTTCTTTTTGCTCTTAAGTTTGTAGTGGCTTGTAAAAGGAAATATAAATAAGTGTTTCTAAAATATTGTAATTATCAATATATCTAAAATTTATTTTGAAATCATAAAACTGGATGTTTAAATTTATCTTTTATTTTCACTCAATTTGGAAAACATCATAAAATAATCTCTTTGTATAACTAATATTTAGTCATTTAAATATTAGTTATGTAAGTTATTTTAACTTTTTTTTAAATTACAGTGACAAGCCAAAATATGGTGGCAAAAATGTTATCAAGCAAGCCTGCATGTAAGTTAATTTGTTTTCCCAGAAAACACATCTCTTCTAATTCTTTTTGTTTTCAGAAATATGTCTTATATTAATTGAAAAGTCCTATAGTTGTCATCACTTTAACCTCATTACTTGGGTTTTGGTGTACCCCAGTGAAACGGTGATGCCCCTTTGTCCTATATAAATTTCTATTGTATATATTTTGTAATACATTGGAGCCTGATGCAGCCACTGGCTCTCCAGACCTCAGTCAAACTGTCCAACCCATGCCAGCATGGAAAACAGACATTAAACAATGATGATGAGGATGATGATATTTTGTAATAGATGATGTGTTGGAGCAGCTGTAGTGTGTTTTACTGAATAAAATATTTCTTGTAGACCAACAGTTGATTAAAATGTAATGTTGAAGCCGACTGGAAGGATTTCAACTCTGCCATTAATCAGCAAAATTAATTACTTCTCAGCATGTTACTATCTGTGGTACTCTTATGGCACTGATAGTGATATTACAATAAATTATATTAGGTAAAGACCCTTTTGGTCATGAATGACCATGGGATTGCACCTAGAAAGTTTACTTTCTGAGGCACAAGTCCGGGCAATGTTGTTTATGGAAGACCATTAGTTGCCCATGCATACCAACCTCCCCTCTCTATGCCATTGATGTTGTCCAAGGGAAAGGCAAAGGCCGATACAACTTGGCACCAGTAACTTCACAACTCATTTCTACAGCTGAGTGAACTGGAGCAACGTGAAATAAAGTGTTTTGCTCAAGAATACAACACACAGTCCAGTCCGGGAATTGAACTCACTACCTAATGATTGTGAGCCTGATAGGAATTGAACTCATAACCTTATGGTTGTGAGCCCAATGCTCTAACCACTGAGCCATGCACCTTCACATAAATTGTATTATGATAATAGTAACAGTAATGGTTTCAAATTTTGGTCTTGGTTAGTTATTTTAGGGTATTGGGGTCGGGTTAGTTGCATGATTAAATATTTTATAATTTAAGTTTATGCAATTTTGAAATAACTAAGGATTGAAATTTGAGTTTCATATATATTTGAGAGAATTAGTAAAGTTCATTGATTAGTTGTCATGTTGAATCCATACAACCTCTTGTAAGAATCAACTCAATTTTCTGAATGCTTACCTAGCATTGCATAACAATCGAGCTTGCTGGATTTCTTTTACTATGATAATTTGATTGTAATGGAATCTTGAGAGACCAAAAATAATTTGACTAAACTGAGAAAGCAGATTATTGTGACTTATTTATCAACAACCAGAAAGTATAAAAATACCTATATTCGACTTGATTGGGTTTTAATTGATTTTTAAAATCTTTTCTTCTGTCTTTACGTTCTGAGTTCAAATTCCACTAGGGTTGACTTTACCTTTCATTCTTTCAGGGTCAATAAAATAAGTACTAGTTGAACACAGGTCGATGAAATCGACTTATCCCCTTCCCAAAATTACTGGCCTTGTGTTAAAATTTGAAACCAATATTTTTTTGTCTTTATTGTTCTTAGTTCGTCAGTTATAATTATAACCTCTTCTAGTCTAGTAATTTGCTTTTATGAATTTTTTTTCTCTCTCTATATTGGACTGTTTAGTTAAAAAAATAGATGAGATGCATTTAAAAATAATTATGTGTCTTTTTTCAGTAATCGACGTTGTAAATTCCCACGCTATACAAAATTCGCAACAAATTCTTTCATCACACCCAAAAAAGAGAGTTCTGAGAACAAAGTTGATTCAGATGCACAATGCAACATATCATCAAACAGCCAACGATGTCACCGAAGGGGAGCTGGAAGTGGTGGCAGTGGTGGTGGACAGCTAGACAGTGGCACTTCTCCAGGGTATCACCCCAAACTCAGCAAACCTAATGTTAAACTAAAGAGACAGTTTCTTTTTCAACAACTGAAGAAAAGGACCAAAGAAAAGGTGAGGATAAAAAGTATAACTGTCTTTAGGAATAAATTTCATTAAAAAAAAAAAAAGTAATAAAAATGCTCCTTGTACAAAACTATTGTTTTCAATTTAATATTATTTACCAAAACAGATATTTCTACTGCAAGAAAAATATTGTTAGTGTACTTTTTTCTCATGATCTTAGCTTAATATAAATTTGAGTAATGTTTCTCTGTCTGTTACGTTTGGTGCAAGGACAGTGAAACTCAAGTCAGCAACTCTCATAATCCTAGGGAATGTCCTAAGGGAGTCTGTTTTTTTAAGGGCCACCTAATTTGAGCCCCACTGACCGCCCCCTATTTTATTGCATTTGGCGACCAAATCGGAGCAATGATAATGAATTTCATACCATGAACTCCCAGGGAGTATTGTAAGGAGGTTCAATTTCTGAAGGGCTGCTTAAACGGGGCCCCACTGACTCCTCTATTTTTACTGCATTTACCTTGCTCCTACACTTATTGATTAAACTATGATCAGCATCAGTGCTTAGCACATTCACAGAAATAAGTTTGGGCATTCTAAATACTTTCACGTGCAAATCGAGATAAAGAGTTATAACAGGTACGTTTCATGTGTGGTAGTGTGGATATTTATATTTTGTAGTTTATGAAACTTAGGTCTAGGTGGAAAACTAATCTTCCTGTTCCAGTTACATATTGGTGCTTGGGCCTTCAGCCCCAGAGTTCTAGAGTTTTTTCTACCTGAATACCCTACAAAATTCCCAAAAGCCCTCCTTAGGAGCTTGCATGAATGCCACCTGAAGAGCGGCTTCAAGGCTAGAAACTTAGCTGTAATTCAAACTAGAAACTAGCTGTATATCTATCAGCAAAGCTGGCAGAAAGTGCGTGTATATATATATATATATATATATAT
>NC_069000.1:14409263-14436276 GCF_001194135.2 Octopus bimaculoides
TATATATAAAATATAGCATTTTTTTGGTTGTTTGTGTGTGTGTGTGTGTGTGTGTGTGTGTGTTTCTGTATGTCTTTCAACATATAGACAAGGCAACACAGACTTAAAAAAATATATCCTTTCACTTTGAATAATGTCTGAAGGTACACGCATGATCAACAAATAGTTTTACCAGCAGTGCAGCAACAGTTAAAGACTTAGTTTTTATGAAAAGATTTCATGTTGTTTCAAAGAAAATTTATTCTAATATTTTTGACTCCTTTATTTAATTGAACCTCATTGTGTGGAGCTGTAAATGTGTGAATGTCCTTTCTGCTAGGCAGTGACCCTCTATGGCAAGTCTACGGATTCTGTGAACATGTACGTTCAAGCACCACCAATGTTTTCAGGAGCAGCTGGGTTTTTGAGCTCAAAGAATCTTGAACATATTGCAATGCGCAAATGGACTAGTCAGGATTACATGTACTCTCCAACAGCATACCGTATCAAGGTTGATTATAAGGTAAGATTTCATTCATTATTTTTGAAAGCTTACTCAGGCCTTTAAATTTTTTTACTTGTTTCAGCCTCGATGGGTTTAGTCAAACAAATGTGTTTAATTTCTAAGTCTGGTACTTATCCTATTGATCTTTTGTGCCAAACTGTTATGGGAACTTAAACCAGCATCAGTTGTCAAGTGGTAGTGGGAGACAGACAGACAGACACACATACATTCGATGGGCAATTTCACAATTTTCATCTATCAAATTCACTCACATGGCAATGACTGACCTGAGTCTATTGTGGAAGACAATTGCCCAAGGTGCCACACAATGGAATTAAAACTGAAACCAAAAGATTGCAAAATGGGCTTCTTAACCACACAGTCATGCCTACACCTACATATAGCACTGACATGAGAATCAGATCATGAATTAAATGATAATCAAATTTTTAACTTTTATTTAGCATTCAAAAACATACAAGATGTTTCAGAATAGATCCTTGTTGAAGTTAAAACTTCCATTTTTATAACTTTCCCTTTATAACAAGATGTACCTGTAATTCTTGGATCCAGCCTTGGCACGCTGTGTTATGCTGATTGTGTCTTAAAATTACGTTAATGGTACATGTCTGTGGAATATTCAGCCACTTGTGCACTAACTCAACATGCCCTGTAGTTCAGTTGTGGTTGAGCAACTGGAAACTTGTGATTGGAAAGTTTAACTGTGATCCATTTATTTATATTTTAATTATGTACAGTTGGAAGAAAATCTGTGAATATTATATGTGATGACAAATATTTCTGTCATATTTCTTGAACATTGATACCTTACTTTCAGTGTTTTAGAAACGCATGAATTTTTATTTGAATATTCGTGAAACAACTATTGAAATAAGAACCTTAATGTTAGTTGGAGTCATGTCCTCATCTTGATTGTTGCTTTCTTTACGTTTCAGCTATGTATGCTCTGGTCTTGTGATTCACCTTAGTACTTTGCCTGGGATTGAACTAAGAATCTTTAGGTAACTGCACTAAGGTGAATCACAAGACACATTAAGAAGGCTGGCGGTTACACAGCCGAAACGTAGTGACAGCAACAACCAAGATGAGGGCACCACCCTGACCAATACATAATATAAATTCCTCATTTCAGAAATATAGAGAATTGAATTAAGACTTTGGTGTTCCAAACACTATCATTTTCATTGTTTATTTTACTCCACTACCAGGTGGTTATTACAGTTAGTGAAATTTTGATATTAGTCCTCATTGGTTTAAAGATTTTTGTAACCCAGTTCCATGTGACATAGATAAAAAACTTTTTTGAAGTTAACAAGAAGATGATGATGGTCATCACAGTCATTTTAATGTCCACTTCTCCAATGCTTGCATGGGTCAGATGGAATTTGTTGAGGTGGATTCTTCTATGGTTGGATGCCCTTCCAGCTACCAACCCTTGTCTGTCTTCTAGCATGGTATTAATATTTCCCCGTAAACTGTGTTTATGGAAGGTTGGAAACAAGACATCACCTGTATGGTGATGATGCTTGCTTATAACTGTCATATAAAGTCAAATCAAAGATACAAAAAAAAAATACGGACACATACAGCAAGCTTCTTCCAGTTTCTGTCTCCAAAACCCATTCACAAGGCTTTGGTTGGCCTAGGTCTATAGTAGAAAACACTTGCCAAGTGCCACGTTATGCGACTGAACCCTTGATGCGTTGTTAGGGAAGTAAGGTTCTTAACCACACAGCTATGTTAAAAGTGCTGTGTTAACCCTTTCAATATGCGTACATTTAACCATTCAGTATGCATAATTACTCTGACAAATGTAATGCTTTGTTAATTTAGATTGTCTTGAATTAATCATGCATTATCTCACAGCTTTAAACAATGTGATTGTTTATTTTTAGAATGGCTTTGTAGCAAAAGTATAAGAGGCCAGATCAGGCATGTTTGAACCTAAAACAAGCAGAACATTTGTGCTAGTTTAAATGCTAAAGGGTTAAACTTTTACATTCTTTTTTATTGCTCCTTGTTTCATTATAATTTGATTTTTTTGAAAATTAAAAATATTTGTTTTCTTTCAGGATGATTGTGATTTATGTCGTGTATGGGAGCAGGGTTTAGCTATCCTTGTTTCTACACCTTTATGTGTTCGCACTATGTGTTACTTGTGTGGTAGTGCTGGTCAGCATGAGGTAAGCAAGTTTAATTTAACAATCTTAATCTTTTTCTCTAGTGTTTCAGTTTCTTGCTGGAACCATCTTCTTTTTAAGCAGTTCCCCCATGAAGCATATATATATAAAAAGTCGAATATATTTTGGTTCACAAAGATTATCATCATTCATCATCATCAATTTAATGTTCACATTTCCATGTTTGCTTGTGTTGGATACTGTTTATTGAGGCACATTTTCTATAGCTGGATGTCCTTCCTGTTGCCAACCCTTAACTGTTTCTAAGTAAGGTAATATTTCCCCATGACCAGACATGTTTTCACAGAATATTGGAAATAAATGACATTCATTTACAACAATCACACATTATTTAGACAAGGAGACAAGGAGATCTTGGATATACACTCTACTTTATTCACATGTATTTAATACCAAATGAAAATTGTATGACAAATTATGTTCAGTATTTGAATAAAAGTTGGACAGACATAGGTTTACATGGAGTTCTAAACAAAGGTTAATTATTATACTTTTTCATTTTAAATTACAACTTTCCAACATGCATGCACATAGACGCGCATGTGTTTTGTTTTAGACACTTTTTTTAAAACAGTACTTCATTTGCATTTCAGTTTGTGTACTGCCAGTTGTGCTGTGAACCATTCCATATGTTTTGCTTGGAAGAGGATTGGCGGCCAACAGACAAGAACATTGACAACTGGTGCTGTTATCGCTGCCACTATTGTCAAGTATGTGGTCAACAAAACAATGTAAGTATAAGTGAAGCCTTTCATTACTATATTTCTTATTAAAATACACCTCCCCCTATGTGTTGTAAGTAAATCCTCAGATAATCATGACTTTAGATTGGCTTCATAAAACATCTATAACTTTATTTTTTATTAATATATTAAAATGATGTTTTAAAATCACTTAGCAAAAGGGTTCTAACATAAATTTATCATGGAGTTGTCTCAAAATTATTTGGTCTTATTTATTATTAATTATTTATTCTGAAATTATCTGAAATCATAACTGCAAATTATAGATGGAAGTATTGTCAAAATTTTAAATGAATGAATGAATGTTTCTGGTGATTATTTTATCAACCTTGAAAAAAGTTTAAAATAAAGTCAACTTTAGTTGGATTTGAACTTAGAATGTAAAAGGTCATAACCAAATTCCACAAGGTCTGATACTCTGTAAATTCTACTTATCTGCTGTTATAAATATTGAAAAAGAATTTATTTATTTATAAAGTTCTCTGTCCTTACTAGTGTTAGGAAGTGGTGCAGATACCTGTGCTGCTATTTTAATAGACATAACAGTATTACCAATCCTAACATGGTTAGATGTTTTGTATTAAAAAAAAAATAATTAAAAAATGGTTACCTTCTCAAGTCATGCTGACTCATAAGGGCCAGTTTCCTGGATGGGATACTGGGTCCATCGCAGGATTACTCATTTTTGCCAGCTGAGTGGGCTGGAGTGACATGAAATGAAGTGTTTTACCCAAGAACGTGTCACCCAGTCCAGGGATCAAGACCACAATCTTACAATCATGAGTCCAACACCCTAACCACTAAGCCACACACCTTCTTGGATGTTTTGGCATGTACATGTTAAGCAAAACTTGCTGCTGAGTTTTTTATCAGATTGATTTGGCATGTCATGTACTTCACAAATATTTCCATCATTTAGTCTTTAATGATCTTTTGTATTTAAAATGTTCGTTACTTTATTTTGTTGTATCTCTAATAATTTCGTTTGCATATGTATATTTCAATTGCAGCTATTGCAGTGTAAGAAGTGTCACGAAACCTATCACCCAGAGTGCCTCGGTCCTAACTATCCAACAAAACCGTCCAAGAAGAAGAAGATATGGGTAAGAGTTTGAACCTTCCATTCATATCTAAAACATGATCCTTGAAGATTACTAAATAACTCATTATTACTACACTTATGGCAAAGCTACTGTAATTTCATCCTTCAATTGCATTTTACATAATAGTCTGTCACACTCAACGAAGCTATTACTTCTACCACCTAACCAGTGTGGCTAGTTGTTAAAATGGCATTTTGTTGTGTGCTTCAACAGTTTAGAGACAAATGCAGGTTTTTCAGAACCATCTTGTCAATTGGTAAAATAAAATGAAATGTAAGAAGAGAAAAATGCCATCAGAAATAATGTATGCTGTTTATAAATAACCTTTATTTTGTTATCCTATTTGTTTTGGCAGATCTGTACGAAGTGTGTCCGGTGTAAGAGCTGTGGAGCAACGACCCCTGGCAACTCGGGCAATGCTACGTGGATGCACGACTTCTCCCTCTGTTATGAATGTGGCAAATTAATGGACAAAGGTAATGTTATTGTACATTTCTATAAGTATAAGCATAATAAGAAACAAACAATATTTTAGGATTTCTGATTTCTAATACAGTTATCCTTTTGATTGGTTAAGTCTGACATTATCAATAATAACATCCATTGGAAAGTGATTATCCTTTTGATTGGTTAAGTCTGACATTATCAATAATAACATCCATTGGAAAGTGATTTGCAATAGATAGTCTAGAATTTTAACCTGGAACCACAATTTCTGTCTGTTGGGATACTTGGTACTTACTTATATCATCGACCTCATTTCACATCTTTTCCATGGCTATTCTCTAGATTGGTGACTCTCCATTTATTGCCTTTTTTTCTCATCTTTGTGAAGTTCAGATTCTTGAGATCAGCTTTCCACCACATCTTCCCATATCATCTGCTTCCGCATGATCCTTTCACTTGGATTACGTGGCACTTATTTACTTAAATGTCAGTGTCTTCAATCATCACATCCATGATTAATGTATGTTAATCTATATGCTATTTTAAATTATGAATAGGTTTACTTATGTATATATATCACAGTAAATAATCCCTGTGGTTAAACCACTGACCTCTCTCTACAGGATCTTTATATTATTTTGAATTCTGATTATATATATTTGATAAATGTGCGTTCAGTTCAGTCTGTAAATAAGACCATGAGGTCAAACTACATGCTCTTTCAGCAGGACAAACTTGAGAACACTGGTCTTGTTTAACCACAGTGTCTGTTCATATAGTGAGGTTAAATGCGCGTCTATTAAACACGCGTTTGTGAATTTATTTATAATTTATCCACACATTACTGTCTCAGTGCTTTACTTTGGTTATATATTATTTTTGTTTCTTCAACAGGAAACTATTGTCCGATTTGTCGTAAATGCTATACAGATGATGACTGGGATTCTAAGATGGTGCAGTGCTCTTCTTGTGACAGCTGGGTGCATTCTAAGTGTGCTGGACTCACAGGTATGCAGTAATTTATATTGGATGAAGTAAATTTGAACAGTTAAGAGCTATGTTTAAAGTGCATTTGCACTTCCATTTGTTAAATAATCATGAAATATACAAACTAATATTAAAAATGACACTGACTGAAGGAAATCAAGAATTTGTTTCTGCATACATGTAGAACACACTTCAGTGTATTTTGCTTAACTATTGTAACTGTTATGAATTTATGTGACTGTGTCTAAGTGGATTTTTATTGCATTTTGTCTTTTGTGTAACTGGTTTCATATTTTTTATAATGCATAGCTTTCACAATGTGTTACATATTGAATAGATGTATACTTATTATCAAAATATACTTTTAAAAAAGAGAAAGAAAATAATCTTTTTATTTCACTTATCTTTGGTAAAAAAAAAAAATTTTGAGACATTTATTCACATCTTATTCATTTGTCTAAAAACTTTAATTTTCACTCTTTTATTAGACGAGCTCTATATGATGTTTTCACACCTGCCAGAAGATGTGCAATATATTTGTTCACTTTGTTCGGAAAAATCTCCTGCTCAGTGGGAGTGCATCATACAAGAAACAATGCAGCATGGCTTTCAACGAGTTATGCTTGCTTTGCAACATTCTAAATGTGCACAACATCTTTTAGGACCGATGGCTGCCAAGCAAGGAATAGAAAAATTTAAGGTATGTTTTAGTTATATATTGGAAAAATTTTAACCATATTAACTTGTGTGTTATTTATAATAAATACATTTTTAGCAATTACTTATTTAGTTTCTGTTAATTTAATTAAAAAAAATATATTTTCTTTTAAATTTCAGAAAAAAAATAAACCAAAGAATTGCAAAGTAAACACTTGTGGTGATGATGATCATGATTCTTCTCAAGATGACTCCGCAGTAACTTCTCTTTCCCTAGGTTTGCCTCACTGTAAAAGTGACCCTTCACCATGTCACAATGCACCTGTCTTTAAAGTTCCTCATACAAGCCCTCGCTCTAAGAGCTCTTCAGTTGTTGGTACTAAAACAGTTGTTGGCTCTCCAAACACTTCCCCTGTCTTTTCTTCAGTCTCTGGCTGTGATAAATTGATTAAGTCTGAAGCTGTAACAACTTACTCATCCACCAACAAGGTTGCCACTTCAATATCTTCATCTCAAATCTGTGATAGCTCACAAACTCACTCTAGTGACAAACTTAACAACTCCATTTGCAGTTATAGCACATCTAGGAAATGTCTCCTGGAGAGTTTTAACAAAAATTCAGAAGTTATTTCTAATGTTACATCTCCTCCAAATAACTCTTCTCTTCAGACCAATTCTCCAAAAGATTCAGAAACAAAGGCTATTGATAGTTCTGTTCCTAAAACTACTGCTGTCAGTCTCCCAAAGACAGGCGGTGCTTGTCGCTTCGTAATGGGACCAATGTCACCTGCTGGTTTCTTTAGGAGGAATATTAGTAATAGGAGTCATGGTATCAGTATTACTAGCACTAGTAAAGTTCCAACCACTCCAGTTTCATCTAATACTACAGTGAGCGCTAAAAGTTCTTCTATTGCAAATACATTAACAACACAGTCTCCTTCAACTAATACTAATTTAAATCCTAGCAATAGTATACAGACAAGTGAATCGTGTAATGTTTCAGGGTTTTCACCTAAAGCAATTTCATATGGGAATAATCCTAAGATCCCTTCAGTAAGTACTGTATGTTCCAGTAGTTCAGTTAGTACAGTTTCAGCTCTAAACGGCACTATTATGACGCCTAATATCGTATCATGTTTTAGTGATACAAAGGCTCAGTCTCCTCATGGATCACTTGTAAGCAGCGTAACAACTTGTAGTTTTAACAACCCCAACAACAATGCACCGTCTGGTGTCGTCCCTAAAACTACTACTTTGACTGATGTTTCCTTGTCACAGCCACTGACAACTGAAACTGCAAATGATGCAACTCGGATTTGTACGAACATTACAACTTCATGCACAACATCATCAACTGTCGGAGTATCTATGGTTGGTAGCGTAAATGTGTTGAGTTCAGTATCTTATGGGAGTAGCTTTATTAGTACTGTTTCTTCAACAGCTAGTATTACTGGATCAGCAACTTCAAAGTTTCCTGGCACTGTTCCATCTAGCAACACCACTTCAACAACAGCTAGCATCACCTCTTGTATTAGCAGTGTAATTAAATCCAGTGATACAACAAAATCATTGCCTTCTCCAGCAGTTAGCACAGTAATTTATAAATCTCCTGTTTTCTCTTCTCCTACCCACAGCCTGAACACACACCAAGACACTAACAATATTAAGAATACAAAATCTTCAGACAAGCTATTTAAAAACAATCTTAGTACAAATCAAAAAAATCAAAAAAATAAAACTACACATGAGACTTCTAAATTGAACACAATAATTGAAGAAGATGAAGAAATTGATTTTAATAACAGTACTAAATGTTCAGCAACACCTGTTTCCACAGCTCATTCGACTTCTTCATCCGCAAAAACGCCTTCCACAAACAGTATTTCAACAGCCCAAAGCTCATTACAAACTACAAACTGTCCTTCTCCTGTACCATCAGAGGATAGTACAACAGATTCAGCATCTGAAGATTCTGATGATGTGTCAAACTTTAATTACAAAGATGTTGCTACTTCGCTTCAAAAAGAAAGGCAGAAACTCTTCTCCGAAGCTCGCAAGAATAAATCTCTCTACACTTCAGATGATGGTAATCTTAAGTGTATTCCTGAGCTAGCGCTTAAAGCAGAAAAAGTGAAGGAATATCCCAAGAATTTCCATGATGTTATTGAAAAAATAAATAAACTTCACTATCAGAGTGTTGTAAGTATATTTTATTTTATTTCCATTTTGTACTTTGAATTTTGAAATCTTGAAAAAAAAAAAATTTTTTTTATCAAAGATATCAAAACAAATTTGTCATCGTCTAGTCAAGTTTTCTTGGATTTGCCCAACTCAGTTATGCTGCCCATCAAGATCCCACAATTTGTTCATGAACTCTAAAGAGCTACATCCAGTCTGTACAGAGGTGGTCAATGAAAGTTTTTGCTGGACAGCCAACCTGTGTATATCCATGTCAGATTGTCTAGGAGTATATCATTAATGAGTTCTTGCTTGGTTTTCCACTAGTGTCCTGCAAAAAAAGCATCTCTCTCTCTCTCTCTTTCTTTCTCTCTCTCTCTCTCTCTCTCTCTCTCTCTCTCTCTCTCTCTCTCTCTCTCTCTCTCTCTCTCTCTCTCTCTCTCTCTCTCTCTCTCTCTCTCTCTCTCTGTCACTGTCACTCTCTCTGTCTGTCTGTCTGTCTCTCTCTCTCTCTCTCATATGAGACTAGTAATTAAAAGAAGACTGTCATTCATAGAAGAGGAAAATATGATGCTCTAAAATATGATGTTTTTGGGTGTTTCACATCGAATGAACTATTAGCAGCAAAATTATTATATTTAAGATTAGATTATTTGCTTTCCTTAAAACAAAAAACCCCAAAAACGTTAGATTTAATTCTTTGTACTATAGGCACAAAGCCTGAAATGTTGGAGAAGGGGGGGGGGCTAGTTGATTTCATTGACACTAGTAATTGGCTGGTACTTATTTTATGAACCTTCAAAGGATGAAAAGGCAAAGCTGATCATGGCAGAATTTGAACTCAGAATGTAAAGCCAAAAGAAATGTTAAGCGTTTTGTCCAGTATGCTAACAATTCTGCCAGCTCACCCACCTTTACAATTACAAACTTAATGAAATCTGATTGGTTTAATAATATTACTTGCTAACTTCTGTTTTTCTTTTATTAACAGCACCAGTTCAATGAAGACATGGTGAGGATCATACAAACAGCTCTAAGTGACAGTGCTGATCAAACTGTGAGTCGGAAAAGAGCTAACAACTCTGTGCGTTCGATCTTCATCAAGGTGGGATTAAGTCATTCCGGCTTTTTGTTTTTCACTCAATACTGTACTTGCTTTCGAAATTTATTGTAATAAGCCTTTTTGATTCAGAGCCTGTCTAAAACCACCCCTGGTTCTACGATATAAATTCCTTGCTTTAAAACGATCGAAATTAAAATCTTCCATCAGAATTGTATGTTTACGTTCCAAACATTTGGTTAATAAAAACAAAGTTGTTTTAATAAGTCTTTCATTATTTTCAAAATTAATTCAAAAACAAATACTGTAACAAGAGGGATAGGGTTTTAATAATAAGGCCCCCACATAGACTAATTAGAAGCACAGTTATTTCTGTACTCAATATCTTTGTAAAAAAAGTTTTGTTTGCTAAATTCATGAAGTATATTTCTTTTTCTCTCAGCATATGGAAAAATTTTTTCCCTGGTTCAATGTCAAGGCTTGTGCATTATGGAATCATAATAAAAATCTGCCTGTGTAAGTAGTCTTTTGGAATATTTTACTCTTTATAATTTATGGATTTTAATACAGGAAGCTTATTTTAAATCTCTTTTGCTTGTAGTGTCAGACTGTTATTATTGATATTTTGAATATAGCTTTGTTGTGCCATTATTTTGATATTTTATTCATTGGTTTTTTTTTTGTCTTTCCATGCAAGCCTAGCATGGTTGCATTTATTAAAATTCCATTTTCAATCAATAGCGTATGATTTTTAGACATGAGTTTAAGAACTGGAAAAGAAGGTAATAAACTCATAATTAGGTTGTAAACCATGATAAAAAAAAAGTTATATTGTGAGTGTAAATCATGTTTCATTCATAATACAGAAATCACACATTACAAATTTGTTTTGGAAAAGAACATTGATGACTGGTATATTTTCTTCTAGGGATATGTTACCAAACGCTGTTCTACCACCTTCAGGAGATCATATATATGCCCAGTGGATGATAAGACCATTTCAACCTTATTCCACTCATGATTTCCCTCTCAGGAAAACTTGTACAACACCTCATAAAAAACCAGGTTCATTTTGTAAGTAGTTTTTTTTTTAGATTTGTTCTACTACTAATGTTACTTCTTCTCCCCCACTTCTAGTTTCTAAACGATTTTAATGCATTTTTCCATGATTTATTTTTGATCTTTTCTCTCTGTTCCAGCTTTATCTCATAACAACAAAGATAATGAGTCGGAGGAAGGTTCTACTGCTGTGGAAGTTTGTGAAGACTTTCGAACATGTGTACTCTGCTGGAAAACTTCTGATCTTGATCCTGAGGTATTTTATTTTTCTATTTGAAAAAAAAAAAAAATCAACTTCTTGAAGAATTTCAAGGGCACAAACTTTGTCTAAACTGGTTATTTAACCTTGAAAACAATGAGAAAAATATATAAAAATTTTACAAAAAATATCTGATTAATAGTAATTATATAATCGTAAGTAATTGGAATTTTAATGCAGATATATACAACCATTGATTAAGTTCAACAAGTACATTTTAAAATATTAAAAATGGTAGTGAAGAAAACTAGCATCTTGCTTTCATTAGATATGTATTTTTTTTCTTTTTAAGCGTGTGTATGTGTATATATATATATAAAATATTAAGTGTGTTATAGAAAGTATGGGCTGTTTACGGAGTGCTCATAGAGAGAGAGCCAATGTGAAATAATACAAAGTAGAGGAAAATGAAAATGCAAATCCTAGGCAGTCACAGTAGCTTTGGGCAGATTTTGTACCTGGCTGGCTCCTGTCAACTGTCCTACCCATGCATGCAAGGAAGATGGACTCTAAATGCTGATATATATATATATATATATTATATATATATACACACACATACAGGGTTGACCAAAAGTCAACTGACAGTAAGTCGAGAGCATTTAATTCCAAGATTTATTTATGTTTAACAACTGAATGAATTTAATAAAAGCATCTAAATATGAACCATCATGAAAATTGTTCAAACTGAAGTCCTTCTTGAGTGACACGTTTTTCCATTCGAGTCAGTACAGAATTACAGATAGTACTTATGGAATTTTGATTTACTGTCTGGTGACTTTTGGCCAACCCTGTATATATTGTGTCTTATGTGTGTGTGTGTGTGTGTGTGTGTGTATTTGTGTATTGACCATTTCAACTATCATGCTGGGAAATGTCAGAATAGATATACTGGTGTTGATGGAAACTATGGCCACAGTAAAATATAAAGAATCAAGACTCTTGGAGTGCTTTGATGCAAATGATCTTGCGTATGCCAGTGTGAAAGTCAGCTTGGTGTACCAACTAAATTGACCCTTGTTCTTAGTTAATTACAGTTTATTTTCTTTGTCAAAAACAGATTGTAAAATTTTATTTCTGCTTTGAATACATGTCTTGTGCGTCTCTTGCTCTTTTAGGAAGAAGGTCGACTCGTGTATGTTGGCCAAGATGACTGGATCCATGTCAATTGTGCTTTATGGTCAGCTGAAGCTTTTGAGGAAGAAAGTGATGGCACCCTACAAAATGTTCAACCAGCTATCAGTCGAGGCAAAATGATGGTAAGACTTACATTTGAATAAATGTTGAAACTAAACAAAATGATTTATTAAAATGTTTCTGTTACTGTATTTCTAATGATACATTGACTTAATTCATTTTTGAAAATAGTCAAGAATTTGGAAGGATTTGGTAAAATAAACTTTTTCATTATTAATTGGGGAATTGAAGGTAGTGGATTGGCTGAATCATTAGAGCGTTGGGTGAAATGCTTTGCAGTATTTGTTCCGGCTCTTCCTTTTACATTCTGAGTTCAAATCTTGCTGGGGGTCAACTTTGCCCTTCAATTCTTTCAAGACTAATAAAATAAAGTACCAGTCAAGCAATCAACTATCCTCTTCCACTTACAGATTCCTGGTTTTATAGCTAAATTAGTAACTAAACATTACTGAACAAAAGTTTCTTATATATAATTCTAATGGCATGTTTATATTCAAAATGAAATGATATTCCGTGTGTTAGAGTTAAGATGGTCTCAAGTTCAAATTTTTCCTTTCATACTAACAGCTAGTAAATCTTTAACTCTGTTTTTATTTGATTATTATTCATTTTTATCATTTTTTTTTTCCAGCGCTGTGACAAATGCACCAGACCCGGAGCTACAGTTGGTTGCTGTCACAGAGGGTGTCCTGCCAATTTTCATTTCCTCTGTGCCAAACAGGAATATTGTATATTCCAAGAAGACAAAAAAGTCTTCTGTTACAATCATCGACACAAAGTTGATGGAGATGTAAATAAAACTATTTCAGTATTTTTAAATTATGTTTCACAGTTTTATTTAATTAGTTAATTGCAGAAACTATAATAGACACAAAAATGTTTTGTAAGTGAATTTTCCATAATATGGGAGCCCAAATAATTAATTTGTATTGTTTTAAAAGCTAATATAAGCTTTACTTGTTCAGCACCCTTTATCCTTTTAGCATTCAGGTTACTCCATCAAATATAATGTTTATTTATTCAATACCTTTTAATTAATCGTGCACTATCTTGTAGTTTTGAGAATTTGACATTCTCATGGATGCTCTTTCTGTTACTAATTCTTATTTGTTTTCCAAATAAAGAATTTTCATCCCATTGGTCCTCACATGTCAAACCACTGCAAAGTGAACTTTGTAACCATACTGCCACGCCTGTACCTGATGTGTGGTTGCAAATTAATGTTTGTTAGGTTATAGGTTCACAAAATACTAATGGGCTGAAACCAATTCTTTCTTTAGAATGTTGTAGCAAACTGAACTACTTTGTAGCTTGTAGCAGACTTTTTGTTCCTAAAAATTCAGTTTTCTTACCTTTTTTCTGAATGCAATATTTGCTATTGACGCAATCATCTTTACGTAGGATTAATTATTTAGCTTAATATATCATCACTAATCTTCTTTATTACTTTGTATATAAACAACTAAATATTTCCCTTTGTCCATCGCTCACTTTATTGATGTTTCAGCTATCTATGACTTAACCACACACTAATACATATTTACAATGTTTGTTCCTTTGCTTTATAGTTAGTTGAAGATAATGACTTTGACGTGATTCGCAGAGTTTGCATTTATATGGATCATCAGAAGTATCCCAAGAAATCTTGGGTAAAAGGCCTACCTGCTTCTGGCATTAATGTCATTATAGGTATAGAATTTTTTCTTTATTCTTAACTTTTTGAACAATTTCTTTATATTACACAATCATATATTGATTATTCTTCTTTCATTTCTTTTTTTTTTTTATAAAGGTTCCTGCACTGTTGAATGCTTAGGAAATCTCACACCACTCTCAGATCGATATGATATGCTGCTTCCAGTTGGTTTTCGGTAAATATATAATCATTACTTGAATGTTTTCAAAGTTTGACAATTTTGAAATGCATTATCTTGTTTTTCTTTTTCTCTTTAAGCTTTTCAATTATGTTTTACTATTCATTTTAACATGAATGTGTTTGGTTGTTTGTATTAAAATTTTATTAAAATTAAAAAATTTTTTTTTTTTTTATAGATCAACTCGAGTTTATTGGAGTACGAAACATGCAAACAAGCGATGTGTTTACACATGTCGTATTAGCCTTGCAAAACCACAATGTCCTAAGAAGCCGAACAAAGAGCAACAAAAACTTCAATCTGCGGAACACAATACAACTAAGATAGAAGATCCAGAGTTGCTGGAAAATTCTAAAATTGAAGAACTTGCGAAATCTAAAACGTTGACAGCTGAGAGTGCTGAAGATTGTGGTCGTTTAGGTGGTATAACAAATGATGATGAAAGTGTTGTAAAAGCTACTTCAAATGAAAAAGAAAAGGATTTAGTTCCAGAATCTAATGAACAATCTAATAATATTTCTTCTGATAAACCAACAGACCCCAAAGATTCAACAGATTTGGTATTGAAAGAAAGCTCAAATGTTGATTCCCAGGTGGCAGTTGTTGAGAATTTGGAAGATGATATTGTGTTCACTAGTGAAGAGGACAAGTTGTTGTTTGGAGATGGAGCTCAAGATTTGGAAACTGTAGTTGTTGTTGCTGAAGCAGAGGATATGACAGATGAGGAAGCTATTCAGCTTGCTAGGGAGGCTCTTCTTGCTGCAGATAGTAACTTTACTGAGAATGAAATCTCTACTGAACTGACTGAATCAGATAAGGGAGAACTTGATAGTATGAAAGCTCCTAAATTTGACTCAGTGGTAGAACCAGAGATTGTTGAATGCTCATCTGAGCAACCTATTGTGATACCATCATGTATAGATGGAGATTTACCTGATAACATCAACAGTTCACTTGATGCCATTTCAGAGGTACAGGTACATTCTGAATGCGACAAAGAGATGATGTACCTTGAAGACGATAATAAACCTGTTCAAGTGATTAGCTTCAATAGAAAAACGTTGCCTCTGAATAAAAAAACCCAAAATAGATATTCAAAGGTAGGATCTAGATTTCAAGATGATAAATCTACTCGGTTTTCTCCGATATATGGACCTAAAGGAGATATAATTGGACATAAACTATCAATCACTGATGCACTTGCTCTAAAAAATTCCCTACCCTCAAACTCACAGAATAATTTGAAAGATCATAGCAAAAGACGTTTAAAAAGATTTTGCTCGAAAAAAAATGTAAAACTATTAGAATTAGATAAATCTAGTGGTGGAATATTAAAACATAGGAAAATGGTTTCAAATGAGCTCACTAGTTTATTGCATGCTGACAAGTCAAGAATTCCTAGTAATCTCGATAAAGTCAGCTGTAATAAAGGAGTACAAGACTTAACATCTAGTTCTGAATCAACTTGGCTCAACGATACTTTTGATTTAGGGAAAAATTCAGGTAAATCTAAAAACTCTCCACCTGTAAAAGTATACCCTTTGCGACAAACAGTTTCAAGAATGTGTGAGCAGGCGTTAGCAAAGCGCCCTCTGGAAGCAATTTCTAGGAGCTGTAGAGACGATCGTGCTAAATCATCCCTCTCAGTATTGTCAACTGTTGAAACTACAACTGAAGAACAGGTAGTTGTTAAAAGAAGTGAAGATATTCCTCTGCATGACAAAATTGCATTGAAGATCAGGGCGGAGAGCTTAGCTAAAAGTAGTCCGGGGGAGAGAGGACCTTTCAAATGTCCAACATGTAAGCGACTCTACAGAACCAAGGAAAGCTTCGAGACACACGTTGAAAAGTGTGATTTTGAACTAAGCACCAGTGAAGAAGAAGATGATGATCAAGATGGTCTCCGCTCACCAAGGCGGTACCTTGGAAACCCCCGTTATCCCATGCGTAATTCAACTTTGATTCAGAGAGTTGCTGCGGAAGTTGAAGCAGAAATGAATTTTGGGAAAAAGATTCACTCAAGGAAGCGGTCACATGATTCGATGAGTGGGTTGGATTCTGAAAGTTTAGACTCAATACAGAATAAAGCAAAGCAAAGTCGTAGTCGGAAGTCAGGGGACTTGTGTGGACAGATTGGAAATGAACAAACTCAGCCCACAGAAAATCGTGAAGAGCAAATTGTGTGTAGTTCATCTTGTGGAGATTCTGAATCAAAAGATCTTGATTTGTCAAATGAGAACAGCACTTCACAAACCAATCTTAGTATTAAAGAAGACAAATTAACTCACTCTAATTGCCTACCCGAAAGTAGCTTTGCTGATGATTCTGATGCCACCCTATCACCTGCTCAATGTGATCATGGTTTGTCTTTAAACGAAGAAAGCTGTGATAAACAGAATGCATCGGTTTCTTCTGAATCCGCTGCCGGCACACAATCAACAACTGATCGCAACAACTTGGATCTGTTGTCAGAATTAGCTTCAAAGCTCAGTAAACCACCGAAAGAAGGCAATTGTCATGAATCTGATGCGAAGAGATTGAAGGTTGATGAAGAGTCTGGAAGACTTGGCAAACAGAAATTGGAAGTACTCAACGGAATTATAAGTGAAGCTAGTTTTCTGAAACAGTCAGTCTCTCGTGATAGAGACAGCATTCCCAGTGAAATTCTTCCATCATCTAATAGTTCTGAATCTGTTAAACAGCACAATACCATTATTACTGATGATAAGACCGAAAGTTCTCTTGGAGAGTTATTTACAGACAAATGTAAAGAGTTAGAAGATAGTAGTCATAAGAGCTTATTTTACCAAATATTTCACAATGCTAGTGCCAGTAACTCAACTTCAAAGTCATTAAATGTTATGGACCCTCTTGCAAAATCCAAATTCGTATCCAAAATGTCTTCAGATGAAACTCAAACAGATGATAATGCTCATCAAGAATTATTAAATAAAAACAAACCAATGTTTAATAATTCTATTTCTAAGTCACCTATCGAATTCTCTACAAATCTTGTGAAGAACATTAATACTTTTGCAGAAATATCACACATTAACAACCCAGCTATTTCTTTAGTAGGTACCTCATCTAAAGCATCATTAACATCTTTAACTGCATCTTTATCTACAAATGTTAATTCATCACACATCTCAGAATTAAATAGTTCTAGCACTCAATTAATACAGTGCCAAGACAGTATGGCACCCCAAATGTTAACCACACCTGTAGTTACTATGGCATTATGTAATACAGTTTGTAATGTACAACCTCAGACTACATGTGTGGTGGCTCCTGCCCAAAGTGTTCAGCCACTGACTATGTCCATGCAAAGTGCCTCTCCTCATCTTCTTAGTTTGACATCAGTAAACACCCCATATTTCAACACTTCAGACTTAACTTCTCCTGCCTTACCAACTCTTGCATCACCCGTGTTTAGCCAAGCTGCTGTTACTCCAATAGCTATTGCTCCTCCGCTTCCATCTCAACCACCTCCTACTCCAACTCTCAGCATCAACTATGTGGGTAGTTTTGTGTTACCATCTGCTACTGACCAGCTGGTGAATATTACTCCGCCACTCTCAAGCAACCCTTTTTCTTCTATAGCAACTTCTGTACCTCAGCTCCAGTCTACAGCGAACATTAACACTTCTGAATCAATTTCTAAGATACAATCAGCTACAACTATGCACCATGCACCAAATACCATGATGTTACAAGAAGGCTCAATGCAAAACAAATCTCCTTATATTATACATAAAACGTCTGTGCCTACTATGCAAAATTCCAGCTCAGTTGTAAAGATTCTTGTTGATAATAATCCTCCCACTTCATTTGTAACTGGGTCTAGTATAGACTCGAACAGTTCAAACACAGCATATAATTATAGCAAATTACTACAGGAAATTTTTAAAGTAACACAACCACCAACTATCACAAACCAAACGTCTCTAATAGCTTCAACAGTATCTAGCAAATCTGATAGTTGTCAAACTACAAGCACTTCAATAGTTGAAAATCCAATGGCTAGTCCATCGCTATCATCTTTACCAAGTAGCAATCATAAACGCTCCCCTAATCGTAAACTTTATTCTAGGATTTCTAGAGTGAAACCTTCTGGACTCAAAGCACCATTTGTTTTTAGACAAAACTGTAATAAAAGTCAGCTTGCTGATTCAGCTGATGCAGTGAAAATTGTATCTGGAGTTGAAGAAAGCAGCAAATTTATTCAGAATATGGTGAGTCTCAGTTCTAGTTCAGATTTACAAGTAGTAAGTAATGTTAATAAATCAGTGTTACCTTCTCAAAAAGAACAGTTTAATCTAGTGTCACGCAAACGGCAATCAGCCGCGGGATTGCAATCAACAAAGCGCATATTGTCATTCATTTCAAGCAAAAATGGAATTGTATCAGATCAACAGAAGGAAAAAGAAGAGCGTGCGGTTGCATTTGATTCCAACAACAACACAGAAGACAAGGCAACTAAAAATGCCGGAAATCAAACATTGACCCCAGCAACTGACTCCCCCAATCAAACTTCAGATGCTACTGACTCAAAAGTATTTGACCCATTTACACCAAAAGTAACTCTAAGAAAGAAACCTGTGCGAAAAGCAAGAAACCTAAATTTCCGGAGACGTCCTCGAGGTTAGTATTTAGTAAATAGCTTTTATCGCTTTTACTTGTTTCAGTCATCTGACTGGGGGCATGTTGGGGCAATGCCCTGAAGAATTTTTAGTTGAATGAATTGGCCTCTGTACTTATTTTTTCTTCTAAAGCCTGGTACTTATTCTATTGGTCTCTTTTGCTGAACTGCTAGGTCACAAAGATGTAAACATAGATATCAGTTGTGGGAGACAAACACACACGCACACACACAATGGGCTTCTTTCAGTTTCTGTCTACCAAATCCATTCAAGATTTTGGTTGGTTCAAGGCTATAATAGAAGACACTCACCTAAGGTGCTGTGCAGTGGGACTGAACCTGGAATCGTGGTTCGGAAGCAAGCTTCTTACCACACAACCATGCCTGACAATCATTTATTAGATTAAATATCTGTGACAAGGGCACATTATGTGTTTTCTAGGAATTTTTACATTAGTCTTATGTTCTAATGATAAAAATATAAGAGACATATTGTATGAAGAGTTTAAAAGGTTATTACCAGTTTCTCTCAAAGTAATTTTATGGCGTCAATGAAATTTCAATATTGAACAAGTAGTAAAACATTGAAAATGCAAAATATATTTGCGAACATAATTTGTATTTTCAATGCTTAATTACTTAACAATAGCTGAACTTCGTCATTAACATTATTATCTTAAGAGAAACCAGTACAGCGGGCTGGCAGAATCATTTGTATGCTTGACAAAATGCTTAGTGGCATTTCTTCTGGCTCTTTATGTTCTGAGTTCAAATTCTGCTGAGGTCAGCTTTGCTTTTCATTCTTTCAGGTACTCAGTAAAATGAGTAGCAGTTGAACAGTGTGTGTGTGTGTGTGAATGTAATTAACTTTCTTCCTTGTGCCAAAAATTAGAATTGTGTATTAACCATATTATTTATAATAACCATATTATCTATCAATGTGAAATGATATAACAATACAAGGGAAAATAGGGGGGGAAAAATGAATTTAGAAATATTAGTTTGATTGGAACATTAAAAAATAATGACAAAACATTTTATGACTTCAGATTTAAGGAAGACAACAGGTCGCGAAGGTAATCAGCAGAATGGAGGTGCCCCATTTGCAGAGGTGGAGGAAGAAGTAATGGAAACTCCATTCATGAGTTCTCAAACGAGAAACTCGACTGGTCCTTTACCCCAGCCTAAACCAGATCTCAACCTACCACATCTTGTATTTGAAATTTCTAGTGATGATGGTTTCTACTGTCGAGCGCATTCAATTGATGGTAATTATTATTATTATATTTCTCTCATTGTTTTCTCTTTACTTTTTCCAATGTAAAAAAAGGAAAAACAAAATATGAATTTGAATAATGTCTTTTTTTCTTTCTTCCTTTTCTGTCTAGATGCTTGGCGTCAGGTTTATGAGGCTGTCCAAGATGTCCGTGCCTTGTCTAAAAGGAAGCAATTATCCTATGCAAGTTAGTAATTTTTCTGTCGATGTAGTTAATATATTTTGATAAATATCGTATGTTCATTTGGAGTATATTGTTACAGAAAACTTACCCAATTTCCAGTTATGTTCACCTTAACGTTTTAGATACTAGAGGGAATTTGTTAGCAAAACAGAGGGAGGGAGGGAGGAACAGATTCAGTGGACTGCACTTGGTTGTATATTACCAAAGCACTCAAAACCAATTTATATATAATTGTAATAGAGAGGTTTGTCTCTTGAGCTACTTTTTCTTAGGTACAGTTATCTGTTATTTGATGACATTAGTGCAAGTAAAAGCCCTGTCTTGAGTTTTAGCTATATTGGGATTGTAGTCTCTCCGGAAGAAGTCTTTATAAATTACAGTACACACAGAGAAATTGTAGGTGTTTTATTCATAAGATGTCCTTCAACTGAATTGTTTTAATATTTTGTCCAAGAGATAATTTGAGACTCATAGTTGTACAGTTTAGTTTGGACATTGTCACGGTCAAGTTCTTTGGTGATGCAAATGTAATGACATTGCTTTCTCAAGTTCTCAGATGCAAGGGACAGGAGGACAGATATCTGATTGATGTAGCGCTTGTTTTTTTCAATTCCTAAACTCTCTCATTTCAGATATAGATGGTGCCCTAATGTTTGGTGTAAGTCATCGAGCTGTGGTATATCTTTTGGAACAGCTGCATGGTGCAAAGAAATGTTATAATTACAAATTTAACTATCATTCTCCTCCAAGAGAATATGATGAAGATGATCAGGTACGCAATTGATATTTATTTTTAATGTTTCTTTCAGTTTTATTCTATTTTAGTCTGTTTTCCATATTTATTTGTGGAAAAGGGAAATTAAAAAAGAAAAAAAATGTCCATGTGATTTTCAATGTTGAATTTACAACAGATGCACTTATAGTTTACAGTTGTAAAAGTTCATAAGTCACTTTCAAATTTACCTCTTCTTTCATTTGGGATACATGTGTTAGAATTATAATAAATCTCACTAAACATTTTTTCCATACATTGTAATACTAAAGAAAAATCTGTGTTTATTACACACAAGTGATTTTATTACTTATAGGTATGCATTATATACGAGTCCATATACACAATTATATATGGTGTTTAAAGATAATTGTAGAAAATTCTAACACAATTTATAAAGCAATGTTTCTAAATGGTCTACTGCAAACTTAATAAATTATCAGAAATACATATGTACTTATTTTAAGGAAGTATGACCAGTTTTAAAGGTTTTATATCAGTGCTTTGATATTGTAATATGTATGTTAGCTTTTATATTATTTTATTTTTATAATTTTGTCATATGTGCAACAATTTCTCTCTTAAATATTAATTTACTCATTTCAGGAACCTACTGAAACATCAAGTGGTTGTATTCGCACGGAACCATTCAGTACAAGGAAACCATATGACATGTTTAGTTTTCTCATGTCACGTTACCGGAACCGTCCTCAGTCAAATCATGCTACTGGTGATGAAGAAATGGCTTTGAAATCATCTAGGTTAGCTCAAAATTTTATGAATTCATTGCAAAAACTCTTCCTCAGTTATATACATCCTTATTTTTATGTGAAAATCATTTTGTATTTAGAAAGGGGAATCTTTCTCGAAATATTGTAACATCATTAAAACAACCATTAAGGATATTTTGATTTTGATTATAAAACATTTCACTTGCAGAAATAATCTTTATTGAAGCAAGCTATCAATCTTGTATGCTCTTGTAGCATACTTCTCTCTCTCTTTCTCTGTTGAGTCCACCACTCTGAATGATTGGTATTGGCGTATTTCTGTCTCTTGTTCTATTTTGTGCACTCATGTATGCTACTCTCTCTTTCGAATACCCAAGTTGTTTTACATTATTGATTAAAAAACAAAAACTTTTTTTTTCTTAAACCAGGCGACCGACCAGCATGGACCTTCCAATGGCTATGAGGTTTCGCCATCTTCAAGCACATGCTCGTGAAGCGGTTGGTGTTTATAGGTAAGTTAAAGTCTAAACATGTACAATAAGCATGTCTTTTGGATTTTATGGAATCTGAAAGAAAGTAATTGTTATCATGCTGTCATGTGTTGGACTGGACTTTCTGAGGTTGTGTTTTACAGCCTTTCCAGTTAGCAAGCCTTTTTGTTGTTTCTTATCAGATGCAGGGTTTTCTGAACAGTTTAATAGAACTGTTTTGAAATAAACTGACTTAAATTATTATGACCAATCTTTTACATGAGATTATTTATTATATATAAGTAATATTTACAGAGACGGCTGTCTCAATGTACATGGTGGTTAGAATAGACATTTGTGTTAATTACATAAAACTTTTTATGTCAATTTATTTTTAGATCTATGATCCATGGCAGAGGTTTGTTTTGTAAAAGAAATATAGATGCTGGAGAGATGGTAATTGAGTATGCTGGCGAAGTCATTCGAGCAGAATTAACTGATAAAAGAGAGAAGTTTTATGAAAGCAAGGTACCTACAGTTGTCTTTCACCAAATGCTTTTTTTGATCTGTTTTAACCCTTTGCTATTCAAACTAGCCATATCAAGCCCAAATATCCTACCCGTTTTATGTCCAAATGGATCACACCTCTCACACCTACCCTGCAATGCCATTCTAAAAATAAACTCTCACACCATCAGAATGTCAAAGCTACACGATAATATATGATAAAATTCAAAACAATGTGAATAAATAAGTATTACATTTGATATGTGAAGGCACATGGCTCACAATCATGAGGTAGTGAGTTCAATTCCTGGACTGGGCTGTATGTTGTGCTCTTGAGAAGACACTTTATTTCATGTTGCAATGTTTGCTTTTCTCATCAGTGGTGTGGAGAAAGGAGGCTGGTATGCCTGGGCAATTGTTCGTTTTCCACAAACAACCTTGCCCAGACTTGTCTTGGAGGGTAACTTTCTAGGTGTAATCCCATGGTCATTCATGACCGAAGGGGGTCTTTACCTTTATACTTGATAGGGTGATCTGAATACTAATTTTTGACAGGCTTTCTTCTCTGTTCTTTATAAATTGATTCACAGAAAAAGCTGCCTGCTTATAAAATAAATCCTAAATCTTTGATTATTCTTTTGCAGGGCATTGGTTGTTATATGTTCCGTATTGATGATGTAGAAGTTGTAGATGCAACCATGCATGGTAACGCTGCCCGTTTTATTAACCATTCATGTGATGTAAGTTTTTTATTGGTTTATTTTTTTTTTCAAAATTTCTTTTTAATAGTCTCATACATTGGACTGCAGCCATACTTGCAGTGGTGGTGGTGGGGTCTCCCTTGAAAAGTTTAGTTGAACAAATCAACCCCAGTACTTATTTGTAAGTCTGGTACTTATTCCAGTAGTCTCTTTTGCTAAATTCTGAAGACATAAATAAACCATTGCTGGTTGTCAAGTGGAGATGGGGAGGGAGGCAAGGCATTGATCAGACCAAGGCTATAATAGATTTGCCCAAGGTATTGTGCAGTGGAACTGAACCCCAAACCATATGGTTGCAAAACAAGCTTCTTAACCACACAGCCGTATTGGTTGTTTTTAAAACATTTCCTATCATTTAAGTTTCTTATATTCAATGAATGTTCTATTACCTTGTCATGTTTTCATATGAAATCAAAGTAGCATTGAGGAATGTTGGCACACCGTTGCTTACGATGTCGAGGGTTCCAGTTGATCCAGTCAACAGAACAGCCTGCTCGTGAAATTAACGTGCAAGTGGCTGAGCACTCCATAGACACGTGTACCCTTAACGTAGTTCTCGGGGATATTCAGCGTGACACAATGTGACAAGGCTGACCCTTTGAAATACAGGCACAACAGAAACAAGAAGTAAGAGTGAGAGAGAGTTGAGGTGAAAGAGTACAGCAGGGTTTGCCACCATCCCCTCCCGGAGCCTCGTGGACCTTTGGGTGTTTTCGCTCAATAAACACTCACAATGCCTGGTCTGGGAATCAAAACTGCGATTCTATGACCGCGAGTCCGCTGCCCTAACCACTGGGCCATTGCGCCTCCACAGCATTGAGGAATAAGGCACAAAGAACAATATGCTAGATTGAAAGATACATTAAGCATGGAAATGGATTTATCCATCATACAAATTCATTTGTTGTATTGTTTATCCCTTACACAAATTTTGGAATTAACTCCTTTCAGTATCTTACTCTTTGTTTTTATTAACTACTTAGTCATCTACCTTCACTCATCTATCACCTGTCACCTGTCACCACTCATTTGTCAGTTGTATTGATCCATTCATCATAAACTTATTTATTTAATTTGTTCATTTTATGTCCATTTTTTCTGTGCAAACATGGGTTACACGAATACTTTGTGTTGAGGCACTGTTTTTACAGCTGGATGCCCTCTCTGTTGCTAATCCTTATCTGTTTTTCAAGTAAGGGAGTTTTCCTTCCACTTGTCTTTGAAAGTACAGAACTACTGAGCAATTTGTTGATTGTTAACAGGGATATGTCAACATGCATTATTTACTGTAGTTCAACTCAGTGCAGAATGTAAGCATTTACATGGATACAAATATGTGTGTACAGATGCACACTTACACAACAAGTATTGTTCAGTTTCTGTCTACCAGATTCACTGAGAAGGCAATGGTTGTCCCAAGGCTATTTGAAGAAACTTACCTCAGATACTGTGTAGTACTTGAGACCATGGTTGCAAAGTGAATTTCTTAACCAAGCAGCTGTCCTGCACCTATATTTATTGAAAAAGAAATATTTCAGCATTTCAAAATATCAGTGTTTTGTTTATATTTAGTGCAACTTTGCTTAGTATTGACCAGTATATTGATAATTCTAAGTCTTAAAAAGCAGAGCAAGATCACAGATTTGGTAACAGTCAGCCAGTTACCAAGAAGTGTTATGATTTTACATGATTCTGTATATGAAAATGGTTTTGAGCTGAATAGTAAATTGTTAAAACAATCTTTGAATGTATATTAGAAAGTTTTTTCGTTTTTTTTTAATTTGACGAATCTTTTCTCTGCTCCAACATGTGTTATGTAAAACATAGAATAAAAAATGCAACTCAGACTATAATCATCTTATGCTTTAAGAATTACAGAAATATAAAACAAAATCATTATTTGTTTGTTTCAGCCAAACTGTTATTCTAAAGTGATTCAAGTTGATGGCAAAAAGCATATTGTAATTTTTGCAATGAGACCGTAAGTACTGTTATGTTTATTATTCTTTCTGCTATTAAAAGTGATCTAGGGAATAAAAAATACATTATTGAATCTTTCATGGAGTAAATATTGTATTACATACATACATACATTCATTTAAATTTGCTCATTCAGTTTCTCATTTAACCTCTTAGAATTTAAACTGTTTATATCCAGCCCAAATATTCTGCTTGTTTTATGTTTAAAAAGTGCAGAAGGTGTAAGGTGGCTTTTCATACCTACCTTACAATGTCTTTCTAATCTAAGCTCATTATCAAAATCTCAAAGCTATAAAATAATGCATGATTAATTCAAAACAATGTGAATAAATAAACTTTACATTTGGCAGACATTTTAGATAACTTTGTAAAGGCGGTGAGCTGGCAGAATCGTCAGCACGCCGGGCGAAATGCTTAGCGCTGTTTCGTCTGCCGTTACGTTCTGAGTTCAAATTCCGCCGGGGTCGATAAATTAAGTACCAGTTACGCACTGGGGTCGATGTAATCCACTTAATCCCTTTGTTTGTCCCCTCTATGTTTAGCCCCTTGTGAGCAATAAAGAAATAAGATAACTTTGTAATCTAGTTTTGCCAGAATAACAATATTTAGCTGAAATGAAATTTCTGTTAAGATTTAGGATACAATCAGTATGTAAATCAATTATTTGAATTGTGTTATACAACTTCTGCATTTTGTTTTCTTTTCCAGCATCAAGCGAGGCGAAGAGTTAACTTACGACTACAAATTTCCCATAGAAGATATCAAAATTGCCTGCACCTGTGGCTCTAGGCGTTGTAGGAAATACTTAAACTGAAATGTATTGCTGTTCAACTAGATGAGCTAGCTTATACCTGTCACCCACTGCCATCACCAATTCTGCTTACATTATTTTTTCTCTTGAACTCAATGCTGATAGGTGAGAAAGGAGAAATTTCAAGAAACACATTTTTTGGCCTCCCAGTTTTGGCCTGATGGGAAATCTCTATGGACCAAAGCTTTGTCACTCTTCAAAGTAAATAATCTACTATAAATAGAATCTTTTGAAAAACTGATTCTGTCAAACAGACCAGTTTTCTTTTGGCAATTTCTACAATTTTTCTTCAGTTATGGCGAAAACTACAAAAACAAACAAAAAGCAAAAAAAATACCAATAACAAAAACGGTTCTTACTTACTGACGTTATTTATTATCAGATTTCACCAGGGACTCATTTTTTTTTTTTTTTTTTTCCTTTGAGTATATGTGTGTGTGTAAGTATGTACATACGTTGCGTGTATATAATGTACATATGTGTGCGAGATTTGAATGAATGTTCATAACTATAAAACTTGATTATTACAATGAAGAAAAATTGTAGAATTATTCTTTAGAAATATAAGTCTTTTTGAGAAAGATTTAACAAAAAAAAAAAAAAAAAAAA
>NC_069000.1:14436287-14446298 GCF_001194135.2 Octopus bimaculoides
TAAAAAAAAAAAAAAAAAAAAAAAGTCTCCTTTCATGTTGGTAATATTGTCTTTGTTTCTTTGTTCTATTTTCTGATAAATTATATTGTAATACTTAACTTTGGTCTTATCTTTTCACCTCTAATTTACGAAGATCATGTTGCTGTAATTAGAAAAAAACCCCCCACTTTGTTGATCTTCAAATCAGACATTCGTATTACCAGCACAGTTTTTCTTTTTAAGCTATATAGAAGCCCCCTCCCAATTTCTCACAGTTTCGATCCTACCTTCACTCATTCTTATCTGTTATTCTTATAAAGACAAAAAAAAAAAAAAAAAAAAAAAAAAAAAAAAACGTTTTTTGACAAATGTGTAAAATCTATTTAAAACGTTTCACACAATCCCCCACATAGAAGAAAACATATTTTTTATTCATCAAAGATAGGGATCCACATATTTTATACTTGTATAATAAAATATCAAACAATTACACACACACACACACACATCTACATATTAATGAACAAACATGCACACTCATTATGTTTAGTCTCTGATCTTAGTTTTTATGTCACAGATTTGCCATAGTGCCTAAAATGAATATATATATATATGTATGTATATACATATATATATATTGTTGTTATTCATATGTTGTAATTTATCTTGTTCTATAGATGTTGATTTTGGTAATTCTGAGAAACACCGTTTTATATTCATCACTGATAAAGCACTTATGGAATGAGGTGATTAATCATGATAGCTGTTAAAGTTTATTTTTTTATTTTTAAAACTTGGAGTTAGGCAGTTGGTGCCTCTCTTAAAAAAAACCTGACTGCTATATTGCCTCCTCCATCTCCACCCTAGTAATAATCATTTGCTGGCAAAATGTGTTTTTTTTCTTTTTACATTTTAATTTTCATTTTGTGAAGAATGTTAACAGTTAATCCCTCTCCCTCTCTCTTTGCCATTAACTCGCTCTATTGGTTGGGGGCATTGATCTCATATAGTGTATGATTTTGTAAATATTTGTCTGCTCTCCATTGCTCACTTTTGTTTCGTTAGTAAAAGCACTTGACATTCCTATTAAACATTCCTTTCAGTGACTGATGTTTCTCTCCTCTGTTAGCCTCACTTTGTACTATACCACATGTCCTGACAAAACCATTAATTCCGTACATTTCGTGGAATAATGAAGCAAACTTAAGGAAAAATGTAAACATGGCTATATTAAAAAAGAGAATATATATATATATATATTAATATATATATTAATATATATGAGATTAAATCTTTATTAAAAGTACAATAAAAACGAAAGTGCAATTTTAATCTTGTCTGTCATTACCTATTCTCAGTTGAGCTTGGCGTAAACACAGTTGCCTCCCTTCCATGTACAGAGATTCAACACATTCCTTTGTTACTAGTGCATTTCATTGATTTCCAGGCTAAGCTACTGCTTGCACATGCAGTTGATTATAAGATGCAATGACTATATGGTTAAGATATGCTAGAAAGCTCTGCATTAAGATTTAGGTTAAGATTTAGGTTAGGCATGTTTCGTATTGTTAAATATGTAACCAAAGGAAGGCAACTAAATACCAAATTCTTATGATTGTTTTACATCCACTTTTCAATTAATAGGTGGAATGGTTTATTTTCTTTTGTTCACAATTTTGGATATTTTCATAGTATTAGAGAGCAATTAATTACATTTGCATGTGAATGTCCTTTTCTTATTCCTACAATTTTCAGCTATAAAACAGTACTAGAACTTGTTAGTCAAGCAATTTGTGAGATAAATTATACAATCTACAGAATATAGTGATAAAGCTTATACTCATGCTCAGGGGTTCTCAACCATTTTTTTTTATCTATGAATCCTTTTATTATTTTATTCTGGTGGATCCCCATAGCCATTCAATGTATAAAAACTAGTTTTATTGAAACTTTTTTTTAAAATTCCCATTAACTTGTGTAGGTTGAATTATGTAAAACATTAGAGAAAGAAACCTAGGTGTTTCTTGCAATACAAACGTTTAAAGCAAAATTTTTCAGGGGCCATCAAGAGACTATTGTGGACCCTCCCTAAAATATATGGACCCCAGTTGAGAACTATTGGTTCTGAGGATCATCACATTATTTAGAAGCTTCCTGTCTCATAGAATAACAAAGACTTATATTTTGTTAAAGAAGCATTTCTTTTTTATTAGCAGGTGTGACAATCATGCCATGATTAGAGCCAAAATATTCCAAACAACACTCTTTATGTTTTATGTGTAGAGAAAATGTGAGTCCTTTTGGAGTTTGAATAACAAATTTGTTTATTTTTCTTACTCAGTGGAACTTTTAAAACTATGTGTCAGTCATTTGTTACACTGATGCAATCCCACGAGATTGTGAGGAAGAGGTACTAAAGTGCATTTAATCATTTCGCAGAAGGTTGGTAAACAAAGTTTGATCCTGGTGAGATTTAAAACCATGTAAATGAACAAATCTAAAGGCAATTTATTTAGTACAGAGTTTTATGCTCTGATCTTCTAACACCAATGGCATATGTCAAAAGTTAACTGAAGTTCATGGGTATATAATTTGGAACATGAGTCATTCATTTACATCCAATCATCTTTGTCCCTTCATTGTTTCACTACATTATGTCACGCTATTTAATTTTTTTAATCATGAAATTCATAATTGTGTATGTATATTTCTCTAGAGGGTCTTCAATCATATGAGGTTGGCCTAGTGGATAAAGCTTGTTCAAACTGTCAGAAATAAATTTTCTATGTTGGGAAAAGAAGGCTGTTCTGTAGAAATAGGGCATCTGGCATTGATATGAAGAACATACAGATTGGAATAGTTTTTAATATAAAAAAAAAACGTGAAAGACCTCAGACTACACTAACTAGTTTGTGTGAGCTTTGCTTTATACCCTATTACCAATAATGCTATATTGTATCTTCCTATAAAATTATCACCATAATTGACAAAAGTTACATCCATAATAAATGAACATTTTTCTTTGTTGTTTTCCTTCTTTCCTTTCTTACTGACATTGTTAAAGACTTCTGGTTTTCTTACAAATGCAATTAAGAGAAAGGTTTGTGTGAAATCAAAAAAATTTTAACGAAAGTATTTTGCAAACACTCACTGTATATGTCTTGGGAATTATGATTTCCTTAAAGCATGCTTCTCTATGACAAAGGTTTCTATAAAATGACCATCATCTCCAATATCATCATCATCATTTAACATCCATGTTTCCATGCTTGCATGGGTCAGATGGAATCTGTTGAGGTAGGTTTTCTACAACTGTATGCCCTTCCTGTCACCAGCCCGCACCTGTTTTTAAGCAAGGTAACATCTGTTCACACATGTTTTCCATAGAAATACACAACATCGCTTGTATGATTATTGTTGCTCAATTTACAGTCATCACATGATCTCAAGACAAGGGATAAATGAAAATCAGGGATTCTTGAATAAAAATAACTTTGCCAAGAGTTGGAGAAAAGCCACTGTACCCATCAGTATACAGATCTGTTTGAAATTTTCCAATATTGATAGACTTCATTTGGGATAAATGTACATAATTTCCTAGTTTTCATTTCCTCACTAAACTTTACTGCTGTTAATTCTTTCTATTTTGTTTTGTATTTATATTTCTTTTAATTGCCAGATGTAACATCTACATTTTCTTTTGATTTAAGATAAATTTACTGCCAAGTTTTGTTGTGAAGTAGGCGATTGATTTAAGTTGTCTTTGCAGTATATTTATAGGCTTGCTGCAGTACTTTTGTTTTGATTAAAAGGAAGAGAAATTTACTTAGAAAAAGGCAGTGTGGGGACTAGTCGATGTAATTGATCCCAGTGTTTCACTGATAATTTACAGACCCCGAAAGGATGAAAGACAAAAGTTGACCTCAGCAGAATTTGAACTCAGAACATAAAGATGGATGAAATGCTGCCAAGCATTTTGCTTGTGCTAATGATTCTGCCAGCTCACCACCTTAATAGTAATGATAATGATTTCAAATCATGGCACGAGGCCAACAATTCTGGGCAAGGGGTTTAGTTGATTACATCAACCCCAGTGCTCAACTGTTACTTATTTTATCGACCCTGAAAGGACGAAAGAAAGACAAGGTCAACCCCAGCAGAATTTGAACTCAGCATTTCAAAGATGGAAGAAATGCCACTAATCATTTTCTGAATTAGGTCCAAGGCCAACGATGTTGAAGGGAAGAAGCTAGTTGGTAATATCAAGCTTCAGTTTTGGTAGAGATGCGCTTGCCCAAGGTGCAGCTCGTAGGGACTGAACCTGAAACCACGTTGGTGGACTGTTGCTGTGAGAAAGTTGTGATATATAAAACCAGGAAAAACATATAGTGAAGTCTTAACGAGTTGGATAGGGAAAATGCAAGGACAGGAAAAGGTTGCATGATGAAGACTGGCAACTAGGATAGACAAGAAAAATAAGTTTGCCTCCTATGAAATCAAATAAAAAAAATCTTCGATAAAAATGTAGCATTAGTTAATTATGATGAAAATTAAAGGAGACAAAACGCAAAACAAGAGTGCAACATGTACAGCACAAAGCAACGAAAATTCATAAATACTTGAACGATGTGTTTCAGCAAATAACATAGCATAGAAGAATAAGTTTGTTTGCTTTATGAACCGGAAGGTAAAAAGAGTGATCAGTGATTATAACGGAAGCAGGGAGGGAATAGGCGGAGATATGTAGAGACAACGTTGTAGATAAGGAGAAAAACAAAAAAGATGGATTCAAAGAACAGACGAGTGTCACAGCATTTAGTACAAAGCCAAACGTGAAAAGGTGTGGCTGTGTGCGTCGGCAGTAAAAAATATAAAGTATGGGCACAAACGATGAAAATACGTAACGGTAAAAATGAAAAGGAAAAATACTCAACGAAAATTTAGCCTTCAACAGCTGTCGCACTAAGAATTCAGGTAGTTTCGACGTCTTGAGACAGAACTGCTCAGCTTAGTGGCATCAGCAACAATTGTGTTTATGTATATATATATATATATATATATATATATAAAGACCACCGTCGGCCATGAATGACCATGGGATTGCACGTGGACAGTTGCTCTCTGAGGCACAAGTCCAGGCAAGGTTGTTTGTGGAGGACTATCAGTCGCCTATGCATACCAGCCTTCCATCTCCATGCCACCAATGTTATCCAAGGGAAAGGCAAAGGCTGATACAGCTTGGCACTAGTGACGTCGTAACTCGTTTCTACAGCTGAGTGAACTGGAGCAACGTGAAACAAAATGTCTTGCTCAAGAACACAACAGAGTCCAGTCTGGGAATTAAACTCACTACTTAATGATTGTGAGCCCGACGCTCTAACTACTGAGCCATGCGCCTTACTCTTTTACTTTTTATATATACACACACACACACACACACACATACTTAAATGTATGTATGTATAAATATTTACATACTAAAAGTACTCGTGAAAATACTGCTACCCATTTTATGACATACTGTCAGCCATTAAAGATCTCACTCGGTAATAATTCTGTTATTTCCTTCTTAATCCTATGATTTATTTCTAAGAAATCTTGTCTACTCTCTTCGATCATGTTTCCTTTTCCATTCTAGCTCGTGCGATATAGATTCTTGCTTATAATCATCGTTCATATTTTGTCTTCTATCTTGATTAACAATTCTCATTCTCTTTGTTTCAACTTCGTCGTTCGTTATAGTAATGCTAATTGGTGTGCACTCATATACACATATTCTCACTCCTACACACACGCACAGCTAGGTTTTGTATGTGTGTGTGTGTGTGTGTGGTAATAGTATACGTAGGTGAGTCAGTATGTATATGTTCAAACGGAACAGTAATGTTCATCTGAACCTCCCTTTCACTATTGTACACACACTTTTATCATCCTCTTTTTACACCAGAGGAATGTATCGTTAGTACTTTTATATAATTGATAGTCGGGACACATCTCAATGATTGTTTAATTTGTTGCAAAGCTTTGTATGTAACCGAATGAATGTTGGAAAACTTTAAGTTAGGCAATCGTTACAGTTGCAGTGGTATCAAAGTATCGACATCACAACTCGTAAACTCATGAAGAAGACAACAATATTATTTAAGACATTGTAATATAGGACGAAGTTGACTTTGTCGCAACAGTATTTTTCAAATAAATTATTTGCAGTATTGAAAAGTTTTGATTTTAGTTATAATCTTTTGTTTCAGTCATTGGACTGTGACCATACTGGAAGCAGCGCCTCGAAAGGTTTAGTCAGTCAAATCGACTCCGGTACTTATTTTCAAAGTCTGGTACTTTTGCGGAACCGCTACGTTATGGAGTGGGACGTAAACAAACTAACACCAGTTGTCAAGCGATGAAAGAACAGACACACACCACACTAGCGTAGCTTGATGAGGACGGCGGGGGCGGTCCGCTCCAGGCGGCACTTTTATGGTGTTGACACCACTTTTGGGTCTGCTGTAGGCAATATGTATATTTTTGTAGGGTCCCGGGGGCGGCACACATTCTAGCTACGCTAGTCTCTCTCTCTCACACGGCTTCCACACAGTTTCAGTTTATCAAATACATCGACAAGGCATTGGTCAGTGCCCAGCCCAATAGTAGAAACACACTTGCCCAAAGTGCTGCAGAATGGGACTGAACTTAAAACCATGTGGTTGCAAAGCGACCTTCTAAACCACATAGCGTTGCTTGTATTACGTTTAGTAAACAATGTCGGCATTTGACCATTTTTATTTACGTTTCTGAGTTTCTATTTCTACTTTATTGTATTTTTTTAAGGTTCGGTTCGAAAGGTTTCCAACTCTCTGGTAACCCTGGTTGGGACTGACGTAAGAGAGTTGCCTTGGAGCACAAAGGTAGCCAGTTTATCCTTTTTCATATTGTCTGTACTAAATTCAAGATGTCAAGGGACGTAACTCTGCAAGGCATATTGTCTGCAGCTCTACAGATTCTGCTTTCCACGGTTTTTCATAAATGTAAATGTAATTTTTTTTTATATCAAATGTACAAAAAAAACAAAAAACAAAGGTGATTCTGCAACATTCCTACGTGGTATGCGGCCATAATTAATTACCAATAGTTAACAAAATTGCGAAAACGAGCCAAAGAGACGAATTTAATGCGTTCCCTAGAAATAGTCGCCAAATATCCCTCAAATTGTACGCTATCGTTAAAAAGGTGTAAAAAAAAAAAAAAAAAGAGATAAACAAGAACGACACATCGGGTAATTTTGTTTCGGTAAATTATTTCAGTAGACAAGAAAGGATGGTCAATGTTTATTGTCTTAAATTATTTCCTTTTAAGCCCGGTACTTATTCTATCGGTCAGTTTTGTCGAACCGCTAAGTTAGAGACGTAAACATACCAACATCGGTTGTCAAGCCGTGGTTGGGGACAAACACATTCCCCCCCCCCCCACACATTCGACAGGCTTCTTTCAGTTTCCGCCTACCAGATCCACTCACAAGGCTGAAAGCTATAAAGGATACATAGAACAATGTGGTTGCAAAACAAACTTCTTACTACACAGTCACGTCTGCACCTAAAGTTACAATAATGAGTTTGATCTATATCATCATGCTGACGGAGATTTCAACTGAGTTCATTTTTGTTTTTCGTTAAAGCTCTGTTTATACTGATTGCAAGTAATTTCTTGTTTTCTTAACAACTGTAGAGAGTTATTTTTAGTAACTGAGATCTATTTTGATGTTTGATACACAATCACTTTCACTGTTAGTATCGATATCGACATGAAATATATATTCATCGCCGACGGCCAGAAAGCTTTTTCTTCACGACATCTTTAAACATAAACAATGGACATCTGTGTGAGCTTCTACAGATATTCTTTTTGTCCGTATGTAAGTCAATCCGGCAGATTGGCTTACAGGCTATTCATTAGTCCTTGACTGTTGGATAGTCTATCACAGAGGTACTCAAAGTTGGCAGGACCACCCTCGAAGAAGGTGTAAGGCTTTAGGAAACGGTGAGGTAATATAATTAACATACTAAATTTTACCTGTAATGATAAATATATTAATTTAAAATTTTGGCACAAGGCCAGCAATTTCAGGGAAGGGGTAAGTTGATTACATCGAACTGCTTCCGTACTCAAGTGGTACTTATTTGAATTCAAAACTGGAATTTGAACTCCAAACTTCAAGACAAGAAATACCGCTAAACATTTTACCCGGCGTGCTGACGTTTCTTATTTCTTTACTGCCCACAAGGGGCTACACACAGAGGGGACAAACAAGGACAGACAAAGGTACTTATTCTATCGCTCTCTTTTGCTGAACCACTATCAGCAGTTATCAAGCGGCGGTGGTGGGACAAACATAGACAGAAACACACACACACACACACACACACACATACACAACGGGATTCTTTCAGTTTCCGTCTACCAAATTCACTCACAAGGCTTTGGTCAGCCTGAGACTATATAGTAGAAGACACTTGCCCAAAGTGCAACGCAGTGGGACTGAACCCGGAACCATGTGATTGGGAAGCAAGCTTCTTACCACACAGGCTCACCGGTATTTTTTTCTTTTATTTTTTGTCTTTATCAATTGTTTTTATTATTTCACTATTAAAAGCTTATACAATCCATTTAAATTATCATCCAGGTTAAGTTAATTTAGTCGTGATACCTCACTCGTCACTTAAATGTGCGCTAGACATAACAGCTACTTAAAAGAGGGACACTAGACATAATAACTTAAAAGGTGAAGGATGTTACACACAAAAAAAAAACAAAACAGTTAAGAACCTTTGGTCTATCCCAACGTTACACTTTGTTAGTGATTTAGTAATTCAGATTTGCCGCATGAATATTTGGCAGTCACAAAACACTGAGAAACGGAACTGGGACCGCTATCCGATGCAAACAAACAGCTAAAGTAACACGAACGTGATTCGCCCAAATATTGATGACGTCATCAAATCACAAACCATTCAAAAATTTCTGGTGGACCAGAAAATCACTAGTGCACTTTTCCTGCCTAGAATATCGGTTATATATTTTTGCCACTAACCAATTGGAAGCTGGAGCAGATAGCAGTAGAGAACCAGAAAGCAAACTAGCGCAGTGTCCGTAGCACCAAGACAATGTCGACGACGTTGGTGATGGTGGCGGCTGCAACAACAACATTCTCTAACCAGCTAACTCCAAAGGAACACAAGGTAGCGACGAATGGTATACTTGATAACGACAAAATTTAGCTGCTAATGATAAGAGTAAATAATTTTGTGTTCATCTGGTCCGTATCAACTCCATACCAAATCACAACACCATCCATTTACACGCAGAAACATTTTATCGCTACTGTTCATTCTCAGTTTCGTATTTGTGGTCGAACAATAAGTGCACCAGTGTACAAAAGGACATTTGATACTCGAAACACAAACAAACAAACTTTTTGGTCACATGACGAATTGCTGATAAAGTTATGTTTCTTTTAGAAATTATTCTTCGAATTGCGATAGGCAGAACCAGATTAAACTAATGCGGAGTCAGTGTTTCTCTTCAGTGTAGGCATGGCTCTGTGCTTGAGATGCTCGCTTTGCAACCATGCGGTTTGGGGTTCAGTTTCATTGCGAGCGACCTTGAGTGTCTTGTACGACAGCCTCGGGCTGATCAGTGCTTTTGTAAGTGGATTTGGTGGATTTAAACTGTGTGGAAGCACGTCATATATATCAAGGGGGGGGGGGTGAGATTGAGTGGCACGTTCCCCCCCACCAGAATTCTTCAAGTCGGTGCCCCAGCATGAAAGTACTAAAAATAAAAGACATTGCCAAGAAATTCAGCCCCAAATTATTTAAGGTAAACAATACAGGAAATATAATTTTTTCCCCTTCCTTGTGTACCATTACAAGAAGTGGAGGAGAGTAGAAGAGTTCATCCAAAAATATTCTTTCCGTATTTAATGCTGAAACTTTACAAAATGAAACACGAGCTCAAAACTGACATCTGAGTAAGATA
>NC_069000.1:14446769-14447908 GCF_001194135.2 Octopus bimaculoides
GTAGAATTTGAACTCAGAACGTGAAGACAGACGAAATACCGCTAAGCATTTCGCCCGGTGTGCTAATGTTTCTTATTTCTTTACTGCCCACAAGGGGCTACACACAGAGGGGACAAATAAAGACAGACAAAGGGATTAAGTCGATTATATCGACCCAGTGCGTAACTGGTACTTATTCAATCGACCCTGAAAGGATAAAAGGCAAAGTCGACCTCGGCGGAATTTGAACTCAGAACGTAACGGCAGACGGCCAGCTCGCCGCCTTAAACTTTAAAGTCTATCAAATCTTTGTACCTAGAGGTTTCGTGCAGTTAACGTTAGTGAACTGCAATCATCGCTGTAACACAAACTGAGATATCGTAAACAAGTAACTATATATGTATACAAGAATATATATAAACCTATTCAATGCACAAATATAGACTTACATATATTATTCACTGTTAATATTGATTTCTCAGTTTGACTCATGGCTACATACGCTGTTGTTTGGCTCTGGTTTAATCTTCACCGAGCAATCATACGCTCAAAAATATTCACAGATATGGCCGTCCCATTTCTTTAGAAGTGTCTAAGACTACATTATCTACCGAGTCCTCTTATATCTTAAGGTGGTAAGATATTTGAGTGAGATTTGGTTGCTATTTCTGCAAGTCAACAAACTCCTTTGTTGGCTCAACGTAACATATTTGTTGATGACTAAGTAAGCGACAGGTAAAGTTGGCAGGATCGATCTCATCGTATGACTAATCTTATTGACTTGGGGTTGTCGACGCCAATCTTTCTGATGTATCCGAGAACATAAAAAATAAAAAATAAAAATGAACAACTAGGTGCAGCTGTGGCTGTGTGGTGAGTAGCTTGCTACCAACCACATGGTCCCGGGTTCAGTCCCACTGTGTGGCACCTTGGGCAAGTGTCTTTTACTAGAGCCTCGGGCCAACCAAAGCCTTGTAAGTGGATTTGGTAAGCGGACACTGAAAGAAGTCCGTCGTATAATATATATATATATATATATATGTGTGTGTGTGTGTTTGTCCCCACCACCAACATCGCTTGACAACCGATGCTGGTGTGTTTACGTCCCCGTAACTTAGCGGTTCGGCAAAAAACCGATAGAATAAGGATTAGGCTTACAA
>NC_069000.1:14447918-14457163 GCF_001194135.2 Octopus bimaculoides
CTTGGGCAAGTGTCTTTTACTAGAGCCTCGGGCCAACCAAAGCCTTGTAAGTGGATTTGGTAAGCGGACACTGAAAGAAGTCCGTCGTATAATATATATATATATATATATATGTGTGTGTGTGTGTTTGTCCCCACCACCAACATCGCTTGACAACCGATGCTGGTGTGTTTACGTCCCCGTAACTTAGCGGTTCGGCAAAAAACCGATAGAATAAGGATTAGGCTTACAAAGAATAAGTCATGGGATCGATTTATTCGACTTAAGGCGGTGCTCCAGCATGGCCGCAGTCAAATTACAGAAACATGTAAAGCAAAAGAATAAAAGAATAAATATAGACGCAGGCGTGGTAAGAAGGTTGCTTCCCTACCACAAGATATTAGTCAACCCGGAGCTATAGTTGAAGACCCTTGCCCAAGGTGCCGTGCCGTGGGACCCGAAAGCAGGTAGTTGGCAAAGCGAGTTTTTTTAACCAGACAGCCATAAAGTACAACGCTGGTATTTCCTGCAGCAGACGACATTTTTGGTGGGGCAGGTGAAGCAGTCCGTGACATGGATACAAGGACCAGGACCGTCCCAAAATGGTGATATTGTGAACGAAGTGTCAAGTGTTATTATAGCCGGGGCCAGAAGTAAGTAAAGGATCTAGGTTGTTGTGTGGATAGTGGGTGCAGCAAGAGTGCTCCAGAAGGTCTCCCTCGATTGTGTACAATAAATATTATTAATATGCTACCTCATCTCGTCAAGGGACCTGGCCTCGTGGTTAGGCTATTGTACTCACGATCGCTAGATCGTGGGTTCGATTCCTTGATTGGGCGGCGGGTTTTGTTCTTGAGCAAAACACTTCGTTTCACGTTACTCCAGTCTCCTTTTATGGGGGGTGGGAGGTGTAGACCTACTCACCTAGCCAGCAACATCTGATAGCCTGGTCGGTCACGTGATCACGTGTGACCTCATCGCATCATATTACACAACTTCCATCTCCTACATCTTCACCGAACGTCCTCTCATTTCCTTTGAACATCGCATCGCTGTGGATTCATTATTTACGTATTTTGTCATGCGTACACGGGTTCATATATCCCTCGTATGAGCTCATATATCACTTAAATTTTGCCTTTTATTCTTCCCAGGCAGAAAACAATAATTATTGAGTCTATGTAACTGCTTAAAATCCATGAAACCAGAAAAAGAATATACATACAATCATACATACATGCATTTGTGCATATACACATATATGTATGATGATTACCTTATCTTCACAGATAATTGCCGTCTCTCTCAGCTTCCTCGTTTTCAATGGCATTTCTTATCTCCCGGCTATGACCTTTCAGATCTCTCTTTAGTCTCGTTGCAAATCCATATGGTTTGAAGCATAGGTGACAAACAAAAGTTGTAACTTGCTCTGGATTGATCGGATCACTTTGTAAGATATGACCTGTGTACCGCCATATATCTCTTCAAAACTCGAAATCGATTTACAAGCCTTTACACACAATCCACCCATCCAATTACCCTGTCTAAGAGGAAGGATGTTGCATATAGTTGATCTTCCATGGGACTTACTTACATTCATAATATATACAGGCATATATACATGCACGCACACATACATACTATACATGCATGCATGACACACACACACACATGATGGCCGTCCACTGGTGACCGAGGAGGACCATTGCTGGCCTTTAGGAACATTGTGCGTTCTAGGACTAACTTATATTTTGCATTTGCGGCTCCGTTGGTGGCTAATGAGCCCTGTTCTGGACAAGCATACACGACTGCAAACATTGCAAACCAAGCTTTCCCCATTCATTACGCTAGCAGTGCACTTTCGAGCAGCACGCTTAAATTCTTCATGAAGAATACGTGCTTTTTCAAAGGTGTCGGCCCCCTCCTTAAATATCACAGGCCTCTAATGAGGACTTGATACAGTCCTTAAATACACACACACACACACACACATAATACATACATACATTATATGCAAACACATACATATGCAAAGTATCTGGACCATACACGTGTTCTACTCTTTATTTCTATATGCCTAAGTTTCTCATCCTACTGGAGACAAAGTAGGACAACTGCTGCGCTGATGACGTCTAATGATACAGAAAAATCATCAGCAGTCTTGTCTCCTCCGTTCATTTAGTTTGCCTTTTTTCTTAATGGTGTGCAAAGTTTCAAGAATTCTTGATCCTATCTCTCCTACTCACTTTGATTTGGCATCCATTTCCACCAAGGGAATGTTCTACCCTCTCTCGAAGCAAAGATGTCATTTTTGCAGTTCAAATACTTACCACCGGCTACTCCGAGTTGTTTCTCTTAGCTCAATGGTTCTCAAACATTTTTTTACCCGGTGACCCCTATGATTCCTATTTTACTCAGGTGGACCCTCATAGCTATTTGATGTTTAAAAAAAACCTGTTATATTTTTAATATCAAATACTATTAAATATTATCAAAGGCGGCGAGCTGGCAGAATCGTTAGCACGCCGGACGAAATGCTTAGTGGTAGGTATTTCGTTCGTCTTTACGATGAAATAAGTACTAGTTGAGCACTGAGGTCGATATAATCGACCCATTCGCCCTCATGAAATTGCTGGCATTGTGCCAAAATTTGAAACTAATATTATTAGAATTTGCATAAAAGATAAAACGATAGATAGATACCTAACTAGGCAGATTGATCATTAGTTTCGACACAAAAGCCAACAATAACATTCTGAATAGTTATATATCGTAACCAGGATTATATAGGTTGACCACCCACCCACACACACACACACCCACACCCACACACACACACACACACACGTTGTTTTAAGCCTCCACTTCAAGTTTGGTAGCTTTCCTACACTTCATATTTTCCTTGTTGCAGAAGGTACCCTTGGGAAATTGTTCAACGCTATTACAGTTATGTATGTGTATGCATAAATGTAAGAATGTATGTGTGTACGTATGTATGCATTATGTCGGTGTGCATGTATGCATGTGTGTTTGAGTATGCATGTATGTATCTATTTGTATATCTATATATGTATATGTGTATTTATGTGTGTGCATGTATGTGTATCTATGAATGGATGTGTGTGCACGTATGCATGACAGTATGCACGAACGTATTTCGTATGTATGCACGTTGGTAGAAATGTATGTATGCATACACGTGTGCATGAATATGTGTGCGAATGTGCTTGCCTGTGTGCAGCGATCTATTTACTGTAGCCATGTCATAAGATATTGACGAAACAGTAAACGTCATCTTCGTTGCGTAAAAGTGGGTCAGCTTTAAATAAATTGCTATGAAGCCAAGCTTTGCAGACGATGTCGTCGGCTGCTAACGACAGACTTTAGTTATGCCAAATCATTTGTGCTCTTCTGCCAAAGTGGATGGCTCCGATCAACGGACATTTAACAATTAAATATTAATTGTGAAGCCAACTAAGTATAATTATTATAATTAGCAAATTAGCAATGACAGTTGAATAGAAAGTATGCTGGGACGTGAAGTAGTGTCAAACAGCCGAATGTTTTGTAAATTCAAGCCAAACTTCTGGTTGATTATTGGCAGAAATATGCTTTAAAATTATGTGACTGGGAAAGAAAAAAACCATTGTTTACAATAGACTACAATACTCAAAACTTCCGCAGTATTAGTATTTTTAGTATTATAGGTGGAAAGCAAAACAACAACAGATAAGTTATATTCATTTGAAATGATTTTGCTAGGTGAAGGACAAAGGAATAAAGCAGAAATGAGTAAACCGTTTTCGAGAAGCAAACTGCATGAGACATTGCCGTATCCCACCACACACACACAAAAAATATGGTAATTATTCGTTAGATGTGCCATTCAGGAAGAACTCATAGTAAAAGTGATAAGAACACCCACAGCAAGTTAAACTATTTGATCTCACCTTCTCGTGACATCAAGTGGTTGTTAGGAATAAAATACAGATAAAGACATTCAAACACACGCACGCAAGACAAATAAGATTGCTCACGTATAGCTCTCTATTGTTAAGGGGACTTTGTTGTTTGCAGTGCAGAGCTCAAGTTCCTGTAGCCAAACCTATCTAGCAGAGACCTTGTTTTCTCATCATCACATGATATTTCATTATTATTATGCTCCATATACAACGCTTCATAACTTGACGTGACTGTTTATCAGGTGACCAATTGTTAAAATAACAGCATAAGCTTAACCAGGCAAACATCCGTTTATACTTAGCAAGCATTGTTTCGAGTCCACGAACTGTTTTTAAAGATACTGTGAAATTTATTAGGCATATTATTCCTGTTTGTGTAACTCATGAATATCTAGGATATGACTTTCAGTGACGAAACATTGATTGAATCGTGCAAATTTTTATCTCACCAGACATCGTACTGTTATGTAGAGTAACAGTATGTTTGCCGTTTGGAATTCCCACTTAGCACGTTTTGTTTCCTCTTGTGGCCGTTAACTTGAAACTATTTTAAGAGGGGTAATAACTGTGTCAATGATACTTATGTGAGAGGGTTTGTGATGGCTATATAGGTACAACTACTTCATGTAAATCAGGGGTTATTAACTTTTGTAGCTAGAAAGAACAAAGACAAAAAAAGGGAAGGAAAAATTGAAAGCAATAATTATTTTAATCAAACAAAAGCTAAAATTATGTAAATAAAATTATAAACTTTCACCATATAGGCGCAGGAGTGGCTGTGTGGTAAGTAGCTTGCTTATCAACCACATGGTTCCGGATTCAGTCCCACTGCGTGGCACCTTGGGCAAGTGTCTTCTACTATAGCCTCGGGCCGACCAAAGCCTTGTGAGTGGATTTGGTAGACGGAAACGGAAAGAAGCCCGTCATATATATGTATGTATATATATGTATATGTTTGTGTGTGTGTGTTTGTCCCCCTAGCATTGCCTGACAACCGATGCTGGTGTGTTTATGTCTCCGTCACTTAGCGGTTCGGCAAAAGAAACCGATAAAATAAGTACTAGGCTTACAAAGAATAAGTCTCGGGGTCGATTTGCTCGACTAAAGGCGGTGCTCCAACATGGCCGCAGTCAAATGACAAACAAATAAAAGAGTAAAAGAGTATATATTAATTTCAAATTTTGGCACAAGGCCAGCAACTTTAGGCGAGAGGGTAAGTCAATTACATCGACCCCAGTACCGGACTGGTACTTATTTTATTGACTCCGAAAGGATGATAGGCAAAGTCGACCTTAGCGGAATTTGAACTTAAAACGTAAAGACAGACGAAATGCTACTAAGCATTTCACCGAATATTGACTCACCGAATATTAACAGATAATAGTCTAATGTTAGGGCATAATAAACCCCCCATAATGGACTGATGCCCATTTTTTCCATTAGTGGGGTTTATAAGCCCTAATATTAGACTATTTTCTATAGTCAGTATACGGTGAAAGTTTATAATTCTATATACAAAATCTTCACTTGCCACCGTTTCCTAATTCATGCATAACTCACCCATGTTTAAACAACCTAATCTTGTGCAGTGATTTATCCAGTAGCATAGCTAAGGGGAAAGGGCATCGGCACCTTAATGACTTCTGTATAAGCCTGTAGGTTGACTCACACTTGGCTACATCACTGGATTTATTAGTCATAAATAGTTATGCTATCCTTTGTACAATGTGCTTCTTTTTAGATATTTGCATAAACTAGTGTCTCCTATGTTACATTTTAATAGAAATTAATAAAGAAAGAGAGGATTTGATTTATGTAAAGGAAGTATATTGGACCTCGGTGCATCATCGGTCAGGTTCCTGTACACTGATAAGAATGTCCTATTCATGTTTTAATCCCGTCAAAGATAAATATTGAAAATATGTTTAAAATATAAGTACTGGACCTGGTATAAATATTTTATTTTTAAGAAAAATTACCACCCTCTAAATCAGGGGTTCTCAACGGGGGTCCATCTGACCCTTGAGGATCCATATAAGATCTTGCCCTTTAAAGCAATAATTTTTATGTAGAGCAGCAGTAATGTTAGCTGTTTGGAATTCTCACTTAACACGTTTTAACAATTTTTTCTTATTCGATTGCTAATTATATTTTATTATAAAAATATAAGAGGATTTTAAAAAACTTCGAATGACCATACGGGTCCATCCGAGTAAAATAGGAAACAAAAGGATCCACAGACAAAAAATTGTTGAGAACCATTGGTCAGTGACCTATATTTCGTCCTTGATATTTGTGCTTTCAAGGCACGAAAATCAAGTCGTTCTTACTTCGACTTGCAATCGGGTACCGCCGGCAGATTGTTAAATTGTTAATACGTGTTGCCACGATCTCTCTTCGCTACCTTTAGCTTCTATCGCTGATAGCATAAAAAAAGAGGGAAACTTTTCTTCTCACTCGCCGACGTGACGTCATCTCCCCTCTCCCCTTCTGGTCTTCCTTCCACCACAATATTGCTGCTCTTTTGTAATCTCAAAACGTTCCCAAGGGGTCGCTACGATCCAAGTTAAGAACCAAATTAAGAACTTATATATATATATATATATATATATATACATATATAAAGATGACCAGTAAAGTGGACATTTAATGTGCTAGAAATAGACCACATTAAATGTCCACTTTACTGGTCATCTTTATATATATAAAAATATATTTTAATCTCCTAAGATCTCAGATATTTTTTCTGAATCTCTCGGATTCTTTCAATGTAATAAATCGATATTAATTAATATCTGATTTTTACCCTATGTTTTAATTTGATCATATATATACGTATGTAGTGGTTCATGCAGGCATAGCATGGATTCGATCCTCGATCACCAAATTTCACTTAACAGTTCAACAGTACTTTTCTCATGATAAAACAATAGTTTTTCTTTGAGTGACAGCAGTTACATTTACCAGATGCCTTCGCTAAGCAGAATAATGTCTTTTCCACTTGACCCTTCTAACCTTTGCTAGGCCATAACAGACCCCCAACGAAATCTATTGTTCTGAACAATATGTCTACCATTCTGGTTGGTTTTGCAGGCAACCACTTGAGACCAAACGGCCAGAGGGAGAAAGAAGGTTACAATTAGCCAACTATGAGACATCTTCCCTCGACTCTATGACTTTCACTAGCTCAATTTCTTTTCTCTTACAACATCATTCTATCACTATCTATGGTTTACTACTACAATAAGAACGTGTACACACACACAGGCCGAAATTAACTTTCTTAACCTCGCTTGCTCTTTCAATTATATCACACCTGCCCATCGAGGCATGGCATTATATTAAGTAACGGTAAATAAATATTCCTTTACAACTTCGATCACTGTTCTTCTTTCATCTTGCACATCTGCAACAGCAACAACCGCTACACTGGTGGCCACTGATTCCACCTTCACCATTACATATATATATATATATATATATAATATTATGCATTTAAATATAACTTTACTATTCATAATACTTGTCCTCATTTAAAAAAAAAAAATTATTTGAAATGAACAATGCTTCACAGATATTATAATCTAAAACCTTGAAAAGTAATACAAGGTTAGATCTGAGGTTAGGCATATATTTATGTTATTTTGTATCATTGAACTTATGAACCTGTTTAATGTCTACTTGTGGTTATTTTCCATACTCATTGGTATGAATTTTAACGTATTGCATTTCAACATATATTTACGTTAATAAATGGTGACCATAGGCTCATTCGCGAGCAGAGGTGCTCCATCAACAGATGATAAGCACTATTGAATTAACGAAAGGAGGCAAAATAAGAATTTCGTTGTTCTTTCTTTTAGAAGAATTCTTTTATTCTTCTATTTGTTTCAGAAAATTAGGTCGCAATATTTAACCAGTCGAATCAGAAAATTAAGATAATTACCTTTAGCTATGTAAAGTGGAGGTGCGTGACTTAGTGGTTAAGGTGCTGAACTCATGATCGTAAGATTGCGGTTTCGATTCCTGGACCGTGCGATGAGTTGCGTTCTTGGGCAACAATTCCTTTCACGTTGCTCCAGTCCACTCAGCATTCAAAAATGAGAATTCTTGTGATGGACTAGTTTCCTGTCTGGGACGGGGAAGAATATACTCCAGAGAATCTGGGGAAAGTGGCTCTATGAATCTATACGACCCGGGAAGGAGCTATACCCTTTGACTACATAACTTACATAACGTAAATGTATCGTTGAAAAGCCAGAAGTTGCAGTTTTGACTTCCTGAAATTGCTATTTCGTTTCGCCTAGCTCTGAAATATATTGTATTAAAACAATACAATACGATTATAACAGAATTGTCCTCGAACGAAAACTGCGGCTTCTGGCATTTCATTGAGACGTTAAGTATGTTATATAAAGATTTTACTCTAGAGCTGCTTCTATAGCATAATTTCAATATATATTTATGTAGGCAAACACAAACACACACACACAATTTCCAGGATTCGAGAGATTCAGGTATTTAAGTTGTGAAAGCAATAAGGTCAGGTCGGTGATAGCGCTATCGTATACAAACGATGAATAACGACTGATACGTACTCTCCAAAGTAAACACGGATTTGTTCTCCAGTTACGCATGCATTTACAAATGGCTGACTGAATACACAGTGAGTCTCTCTCTGATCGAGTTTGGGCCGGAAGACTCATCTGGTTCTATGTACTTGTTTTTGAGAAGTTTTGATTGTTAATTCTTACTTATATTCACCTGATGAAAACGTTTTTTTTTTTTGTTGCAGCTGTGGTGAACCACAATGTATCTGAGGCTACAGTAGAAGACACTTGTCCAAGGTGCCAGGCAGTGGAACTGAACCTGGAACCATGTAGTTGGTAAGCAAGCTACTTACTAGACAGCCATTCCTGCGCCGATGGTAACAATAATTTATATATAAAAATTTATGTGTGTGTGCGAAGGTGCATGGCTCACTGGGTAGAGCTTCGGGCTCACAATCATGAGGTAGTGAGTTCGATTCTAGGAGCAGGTTGTAAGTTGTGTCCTTGAGCAAGACACTTTATTTTACGTTGTTCCATTTCACTCAGTTGTAGAAATGAGTTGCAACGCTTAGCTGTATCAGCCTTTGCTTTCTCTTGGATAACATTGGTGCCGTGGAGTGGGGAGGCTGGTATGCCTGGGCGACTGCTGGTCTTCCACAAACAACCTTGCCCGGACTTGAACCTTGGAGGAGAACTTTCCTGATCGAAGGGGTTCCTTTATATATATATATATAAATATATATATATATATATA
>NC_069000.1:14457481-14458153 GCF_001194135.2 Octopus bimaculoides
CGGTAAAAGAGAACGATAAAATAAGTACCAGGCTTTAAAATGTACTGAGATCCATTCGCTCGACTAAAATGCTTTAAGGCGATGCCCCAGCATGACCGTAGTCTAATGACTGAACTAAGTAAAAGATATAACACACACACACACACACACACACACACACACACGAAATGTTTTTGGCTCTTAACGATTACATGTTTATCAGGAATAGCGAGAACTACAGTTGATAAGATCGAGGCAAAATGCTTGAAAAAAATAAATAAATAAAATAAATAAATAAATTCCCAAATAGTCTAGGCGTAATCATTTGTTAGGTCTTTGAATTTGATAGACTTTCAAGCCAGTTGAATTAGCTTTCAGAAAATGTCAAAACATACGGAAATGTAGTTATACGATATATATCAAGTGCTCGTGTCACAAGATGCTGAATTCATGTGATGTTCGGTCGACAATTCAATTCATATAGGGAACGTCGAGTAGAACAAAGGGTGTATGTAAAATGCGCGCGTGTTTGTGTGTGTGCGTGTGTGGGGGATGTATGTATGGATATACATATATATATATATATATATATATATATATATGCTTATATGTACGTACATATATCTGTGTCTATTTGTCTTTCTGTCTATCAGTCTGTATATACATATGTATGTATGCATGTATATATATATA
>NC_069000.1:14458954-14463136 GCF_001194135.2 Octopus bimaculoides
CTCTCTACTCTCATCTTCCTTTTCAAGTGGAACTTGAAAAAGTTGACGAGGCCTTGGCCAAAGAGGAAAGTGTCTGACTTTAGCCCTTTCAAACGGGTCCACCATATCACCTCTTTCGCTACAGCCACTAGGCATAGGAAAATTGCCTTGCCCTCCCGGTTAAAGGAGGTCTGCCCGGGTGCAGTACCAGGCAATGGCTCTCATGGCTTCTGATCTTAATTGATTGGAAGTGTTATCATGTACATTGTTTTGTCTTGGTATAAAAGATTGGCTACAGCAAATATTCTGCTCAATACCACAGATTTGCTTGTCAGTTGTTTGACCTTAACCAGTTGAGCATGTCCTTTGGTGGCTGACGATATGTGTAACGAAATATAAAAAAACAAACGAAAGAACTGACTAGACATTGAACATAATAACGGTTTTAAATTTTGGCAAAAGGCCAGCAATTTTAGGGGAAGGGTCATATCGATATCACTGACCCCAGTGCTCGTCTAGTACTTATTTTATCGACTCCGAAATGATGAAACGCAAAGTTGAACTCGGCGGCATTTGAACTCAGAACGTAAAGACAGACTTAGTACCGCTAAACATTTTTCCCGATCTGATAAAAAAAAAAAAATAAAAAAATCAAATATAATAATCCTTTTTACAATAGGAACAAAACCTGAAATTTAGGAGATGGGGCTAGTCAATTACATCGACCCCAGTTCTCGTCAGGTACTTATTTCGTCAACCCTGAAAGGATGAAAGGCAAAGTCGACCTCGGTCTCATTTCAACCCGGAACGTAAAGACAGATGAAATACTCAAAGCATTTTTCCCGACCAGCTAAAAAAATTAAATATGATTATATTACTCAATAATTAGTGTTGTTTTTTCCTCACACTCATAATTATTTCTAATTAACATAATACGCACTGCACTGTAGGCACAGTTTGACCGAATGGTTAAACAGTTAGCTTCGCAACTACGAGGTTTCACGTTTGATCTCTCTGCATGGCATGTCATTTTCTGTAACCTTGGGTTGACCCTACTTTGGGACGGAAAACTAACGAAGCGTGCCGGATGCATTGCACACGTAATTCAAAACGTACGACCTTGTTACACATTGTTGTGCTTGATTCTGTCTGAGAATTAGATCAAAGATTCACGTGTTTGGAGAATGCTCAACCACTTACACATTATTTCAATGCATTATTACAATGCGCAATTGGCGAGCTGGCAGAAGCGTTAGCACAGCGGGCAAAATGCTTAGCAGTATTTCGTTCGTCCTTACGTTCTGAGTTCAAATTCCGCTGAGGTCGACTTTGTCATACTTCCTTTTCGGAATGGATAACGTAAGTGCCAGTAGAGCACTGAGGAGGATTCAATCAAAATTATTGCTGTCTAGTACAAAAACAAGAAAAAAATTAAAGCGTCGAGCTGGCAGAGACAAAATATTTAGCAACATTTCGTCCGTTTTTATGTTCTGAATTCAAATTCTGCCTAGATTGACATTGCCATTCATCCTGTTAGGATCGATAAAGTACCAGTTGAGTATTGGGGAGGATTTAATCGACTTTACCACCTCTCAAAATTACTGTTTTGTGCCAAAAGAAGATAGGGTTTAGGGAGCAAGCTGGTTGAATCGTTAGCACTCCGGATAAAATGTTTAGCGACATTTCTCCCGTCTTTACGTTCTGAGATCAAATTCTGCATAGATTGACATTGCCTTTCATCCTGTCAGGATCGATAAAGTACTAGCTGAATACTGGAGAGGATTCAATCGACTTTCTCACCTCTCAAAATAACTACCTTGTGCCAAAAGAAGAAAAGCTTTTGGAAGCGATCTGGTAGAATCGTTAACGTCAGATAAAATGCTTAATAGTATTTCATCTCTCGTACGTTCTGAGCTCAAATTTCGCCGAGGTCGACTGTGTCTTTCATTCTTTTCGGGATCAATGAAATAAGTACCAGTTGATCACTGAGGTCGATGTAATGGACTAGTCCCTTCCCCAAAAATAAATAGATGACAAATATGATAGGGTGCTTGCAAAGATCACGTGATCCCGCAGTTCTGGTCTGCTAGCAGATGATTCTCGTTTGCCAACGATATAAATACGTGACTTTTATGCTCCACGCGCCCATATGAGAGGTCCTCTCAAGACCAGTGTCGCAGTATTCATCGCTCTAGCAAAACATATATATATATATAGTTGAAATTTATAGAAAAATAAGACGAAGACAGGTGTATGAACAGCAAACAGGTGTATTAGTTTGGCGCTCGGGAAAATGAAAAAGTCTTTTACGTTTCGAGCCTACGCGATTCAACAGAAAGGAATAAGAGAAAATAAACAGAGGGAGAAGAGAGAGAGAAAGAGGAGAGAGGAAAGAGTGAAAGAGAGAGAGTGAAAGAGAGAGAGTGAAAGAGAGAGAGAGAGAGAGAGAGAGAAAGAGAGAGAATTAAAAAAAAAACATAGTTTTAGCAGTCAAGCATGCCAAATGATTAGAAAAAAGTTTGAAAGAAGTTGGAAGGAAGGGAGATAATAAAGTGCTGGTGATGCCAAATTAAGGTGCGCTTTAGCGTGTGTGTATGGGAAAATGATGTGTGTGAATAGGGGCTATTGACTGACGCATGTATGTGTGTGTATATATATGTATGTAGATATATCTATCTATCTGTGGTGTGCGCGTGTTGTGCCCGCGCGCGCGCGTGCGTGCGTGCGTGCGTGCGTATATATATATATATACACACACACACACACACACACATATATATACATATATATATACACACACACATATATATATACATACATAGATACATACACACACATACAAATACATATACAGAAATAGTACCAGACTTTAAAATATGAAGTACCAGGGTCGTTTTGTTTATCTAAACCCTTCAAAGCGTGCTCCAGCATGGCCGCAGTCTAATGACTGAAACAAGTAAAAAAATAATGTGTGTGTGTGATTGTGCGTGCGTGTGCTCGCGTTTTATGTATACAAGCTCGCATACACACACACATAATTAAGTCTGTTATAAAGATCACGCCAGATTAGATGATAAGTTTCTCATCTTATTCATTAATGCTGTTTGGCCTGCTAATGAGCTCTAACAGAATGCGACTTGCTTCATATGAAAGAAAAAAAAATCTTGTTAATAAATGAACGCTGTAAATGAAACCATGAACGCTGTAAATGAAGTAAACAAGATTTGTTAGCAAAGAAGAGGTAGAAAAATAGGTCACTCGTATTAGCATATGCCGTTTGCTAATTTTCTTGTACTTTTTAAAACCTTCCTTTATATTAGATTGCAATCATGTTATTCTCTCTTGCCTTTACTGTATTCGTGCTAAATAGTTATACATTTAAGAGTTTACTAAAACATCTAATACTGCTGCATGCATGTCTGTTTTATTACTTTCCACTCGCTATTGGTGAATTTTTCTCGTAGATATACGTATATATATATTACGTATATCAAACGAACGTACAGAGGTTGCACTTGTGAAGTTAAATAGTTGCGGAACATTATTTGTATAGATTCATATATCAATGTGTATCATGTTAAGTTCGTAATTCTATCTATCTATCTATCTATCTATCTATCTATGCTTACATACACACACTTTACCGCGGCCATAGATGTGTTCTTTTTTTGTATCTGGTTACTGGAGATAAGGTTGTATTGTTGCCGTACTGATGACGGCTATTGAGTCAGAAACAAGTGCCGACAACTGTCCTTTTATCTCTAGACAATAGCTTTCAAGAATTTGTTTCTCGAAATTATATCCCTTGTCAAGTGCATGTGGTCTTAATTGTGATTTGCTAATTATAATACATCCTGTAGAGGCAGACATAATTTTAATAAATCGAGGACGTATCTTGTATGGTATTTGATATACCTGTATTTCAAACTTTTTCATATTTATCTATCTATCTGTTTGTCTCTCTCTCCCTCTCTCTATATATATACGCCTGCTTGTTGTTCCTTCAGCTGTTTTCGTCTTTTGCCATCTGTAAATTTGAACTATATATATATATATATATATATGGGAGAATATACAAAAAATAACAACAGACGAGGACAGGTGGTGTAAATAACAAAAGTATATATTAGTATGACGCTCGGGAATACGGAAAGTCTTTGACGTTTCGAGCTACGCTCTTCAACAGAAAGAATACATATATAA
>NC_069000.1:14463410-14468299 GCF_001194135.2 Octopus bimaculoides
AAATTTGAACTATATATATATATATATATATATGGGAGAATATACAAAAAATAACAACAGACGAGGACAGGTGGTGTAAATAACAAAAGTATATATTAGTATGACGCTCGGGAATACGGAAAGTCTTTGACGTTTCGAGCTACGCTCTTCAACAGAAAGAATACATATATAAATACACACACACACATGTGTGTGCGTGCGTGCGTGCGTGCGTGCGTGCGTGCCTTTAATTTTTATCATATCCACCCACTGTGATGAGGTGAGGAAGAAAAATAAACTGCATCGGAAGAAAAGGTTTTGAAAGAAGGTTTAACTTTGGAATAGAAAGTATTTTTATTTTTTATCTTTTACTTGTTTTAGTTATTAGACTGCGGCCATGCTGAGGCACTGCCTTGAAGAACTTTTAGTCGAATGAATTGATCTCAAGACTTATTATTATTATTATTATTTTTTTGTTAAGCCTGATATTTATTTTGCCGTCTCGGAGGCACACACACGCCCCCCACCATATACATATATATAGATACAACGAGCTTCTTTCAGCTTTCAACTACCAAATCCACTCACAAAGCTTTGGTCAGCCCGAGGCTATAATAGAAGACACATGCCCAAGATGCCACACAGTGGGTCTGAACCCGGAACCGTGTGGTTTGGAGGCAAGCTTCTTACCATATGGCCACAGACGTTGGAAGGAACGGGACACAGTATGTTTAACTAGAAGAGCATATGTTAATAATGCTTTGGGTGATGCACAGGCTTACCAGGTCAGACACGTAGAATCCTTTGTAATAATGACAGGAAAGACGAAAAGAGGAAACAGCGCGTCTGCAATTCTGGTTGTAGTGTATTAGTTTCATTCGTGATTCGTGAGGGAATCTTTGCCAATCAGCCTTTTGGCGAGTGGTGACGATGTGTGTGTGTGTGTGTGTTTAATACGTATGTGTAGTAGCTGTATTGTTTCAGATATGCGAGTTGAATGTACGCTGTGGGTTGCGCTTAAGCTTTCTAAAGGTCGGCATCTGATTAGGAGTGAAATATTTACACACACGTGTCACAGATACATGCATACATTTCAAAGCGATGATGTACAGTTTTGAGGAGTAAAGTGCACATATATTTTAATAATACTACGTATTCCATCAATCTAGCGGTACCTCTATTCCTTTCTTTCTCTCTTTACTAGTCTCTCATTTCTTTCAATCCAGATAATTAGTGGCTATCTCAAGCTTGTGTGTGTAGCGAAGATATATCCTTCAAAATGCAAAGTGACATAGCAATTGTTTATCTAGAGTAAGTCAAATTAGTTTCATTTGTCGCCTTGGGTAATTGTGGAATATTACAAAAAAAATATTAAATAACAAACCCCAAAAAATAGGAGATAGCCTGCAAGGGTATATTTAACATGAGCAGATGGCCTTTCTGTAATGACATTGTTTTTTTTATGTCATAGTTATGTCATATTACGTTTCTGTATTTGCATACAGTATTGGCTTGTCTTGGGTCCTCTGCTCCTGTTGGAGTCTTAAGAGCTCTGCCATGACATATACAGTGGTATAGTCAGAGTGTGTGCCACCCATGGTGGCTCTTGAATTTGTTGCTTCCGTCCTTGCCTCCGCTTCTATACAGGTTTATGCAGCAGGTTCAAAAGTGCCAAGCTCTTCAGCTCAATTTTGATTTACGTCATTTTAATAGGTTTTAACTTATTACATAAAAATGATGAATTGGCAGAATCGCCTGACAAAATGCTTGGCTACAATTCTTCTGGGTCTCTGTACGCTCGGCGTTCAAATCCCGCCTAGGTCAACCTTGCGTTTTCATCTCTTTCGGATCGATAAAATAAAGCATCAATTGTCAAGTACTGGGAACGATGTAATCTACTTGTTCCCTCGTCTCAAAATAGCAGGCTTTGGATCCTGCAGCAGATTGGCATCCCATTCAGAGAGAATGTCGTGATCTTGGTCACTGATACGCCTTGGAATCCGGGTACCGGCCTCATGAGTCCAATTGCTAAAAAAAAAAACCCCGAAAATCTTACACATAACCATGCGGTCGTCTGCCACGAGATAACCCCACCTCTCCATAAAACCAGAGTAACTCGTGACATTTTGGAATAACAAACTTTCATTTTGTAACTGTTACATAGCACTAAATATTTGTTACATAATCACTGAATAAACATCTTACAAATATGTTTGTTTATGCATTTTATACCCTTCGTTTATTAAGATATAATCATGAGTGTGTTATAAACTATATATTTGAGTTAAATATTTGTATTACACTCACCCACATTCTTGTTTAGTAACACACACATGATAGTAATACGCACTGTTATGCTTTCATATAGACAAACCCACTCAAACTGCAAGAGTCTTATATATAGTTACAAAATATATATTAATTGAAATCTGATATAATTGAGTTCTTAATAGTAAGATACAACTTAAACGCTATTTAACGACCCCCTTTCTCCGATAACTTCTTTGCAACAACATCTTATTCAGCCTTATTCCAGTTATAAAATGCAGTTAACATTCGACCTTGTTTTCATTTTCAATGAGATACTCTTAAGCATTCAGAAATGTATGTTGTTTGCGAATGGTTTCAGTCCAGTAGGCAGAGCGTTCACGAGACGTTCAGTCCCGTGGACTTTCAGTGTAATAAAAATTATACACGCACACACACACACACACAATGGACATAAAGATATACATAGAAAAATGTATATAATCAGCTCCACTCATCAGTTAAGCAGACGACAGCGATAAGAGAGAGAACAAGACAAGCGACGATAACTCTGCCCTCAAACATAGCTCGATCAGTGCTGTTCAGTCCTTTCATGCCTTTTGTATACATTCCCCAACTGCCAATGTTTTGATAAAATAAAACAACAAAACAAAACAAAACAACAGCAAATTATTTTAATCAAATAGAAGCTAATTTTAGACAGTGGTTCATATATTATTCATATTTTTTTTACTATCCTATTCAGTACATGTCGCATTTTAGATATTTGCATAGACAAACACTGAAGAAAGTGGGGACTTATAAAATGGAATTATATTGGACCTTGGTGCATCAACAATCATGTTTCTGCACACTGATAACACAGTGATCTTCCTATTCATATCATAATCCCAACAAAGCCTTTATGTTTTGAAACTATTTAAAACATTAGTATTGTACCAGGCTTAAATATTTTATTTCTAAGAAAAATCATGGCCGCTCGAAGCACCAAACGTCCTTTGACATTCGCCACCTCCTATGACCTCACAATGTAAGATAGGTCTACCGTCCAGGTATAAGAACTATTAAGTTATATTGCCATATAAAACTGAATGAATAATGCTTCTTACTAATCGGTACAAGGCCTGGAATGCTTTTGGGTAGTCGATTACATCGACCTTGGTGCTCAACTGCTACTTAACTTTATCGACCACGAAAGATGACAAGCAAAATCGACCTTATCATGGCTAACTCCTTGTCCGCGCACCTCCCGTACCATTAAGGTTACATTCTTCAGCGGGCTTAAAAGCCTCAAAGCAATTCTTGTTTCTTCTTAGTCATGCCTCTAGCTGGATCTCCATCGGTTCCAGCACGTTTTATACCTTTTCTCTGCAGGAGAGCTTCATAGATAGCCGGACAACTAACACGAGTGCTGTTTCCCTTGCTTCCATGTTCTTGTTGGCACAACAGAAACCAATACTTTTCTTTAGAGAGAAAATTTATCAGCGGCCTAAATTCCATAAAGATGAATACAAAGTGCCGTTAACCGATGATTTCTGATTTTATAGTTCTAATAAATATTAAATATTAACTCTAATACATTATCTTTTTGTTGCAGAGGAACATATCGATCTCATTCATAAAAAAAAATATTGATTTTTTTTTATCTGCTCCAAATGGAAGTGTTTTCATTTCATGAAAAATTATTATTATTATAACTTGATAAAGCGATTTCTTGCATATTGGCAAAAAGCCACAAATTTATAAAGGATTGTTAAAATTGATTGAATCCATCCAACAATGTATTTGTGGCAATGGTTTTATCGATTTCGAAAAGCTGAAAGACAAAATCGACCATGCCAAGAATTTAACTCACGTTGTAGGAGAACAAAAATAAATACTATGCGCTAGTGGATCTTAACACGGGACAGTGGTGCCCTCTTGGGGGCATTGTAGGTTGTTTAGATTGACACACGTTAAGGGGATGCTATGGTTGGGTGGTTACTGGAGGAAGTCATGATTTTTTGGGAACTAAACCATTTAAAACCTTTTAATATTCAGAATATTTCAAATGTTTTAGACACATTTTTTAAAAATCACCTCACCCACCAAACCTTTGTTGGATGCACCAAGATTGTGTGGTTAAGAAACTAGCATTGTAACCACTGGGTAATTATCTTCCATTATTGCCCCGGGTTGACGAAAATTTTGTGAGTGAATTTAGCAGACGATAATGTGGTAGCCCATCGTATACATATATTTATTTAATCCCTTGATATCTATAGGATTAGAGGATCTTTCTGTGATTGCTACAGGATTCTATGAATCCATATATTGCACAACAAATTTATATATATAAATATATATCCTACTTTCGGTCACTTCAGCAATGCAACTACACACGAGCTGTTGGCGATTTCTTTCCCTTCTTTAGATTTTTCCCTTTCTCCCCTCCGACGAAGAGCTACGCTCGAAATGTCAAAAACACCCTCTTTTTACTGAGCGTCAAACTAATACATTCCTTGTACACGTTCTCTTGTTGCCTGTTATTGCTAATTTTATTGTTCGTTTATATGAACTGATTATATATATATATATATAAAAAACATCTTACATAAATTATTATACATATATATATATATATATATATATATATATATATA
>NC_069000.1:14470250-14478978 GCF_001194135.2 Octopus bimaculoides
ATATATATATTTACGACGGTAGTTTCCATCTACCAAATCCACTCACAAGGCTTTGGTCGGCCCGAGGCTATACTAGAGGGTTATTTCCCTGGATGTTTATAAAATAATATATGTAGCAGATATAAGAATGCCTTCCAGGGGCCCTATTATCGGCTTTTCCTACAATCTAAGTACGTCACTAGTTTTCCAGACATGAATTCTACTCACGTGTCAAGTTTCATCAAAATCGATAAAACGATGTAGAAGGAGTTAGATAACAACGCCACAAACAAACACACCCACAGATTTCCACATATGCAGTAGATAATGGACTCTTCCGTCGAAGTTCAGCTTTTGCCAAACGACCTGTACAAATGATTTGGTTATAGTGATCAAGTGTGTGCCGTACATTGGCTCACTTCTTCCATGAGATCGGCATTGCCTGAACAGGTGCACAGTGTATCACATGTCAGGTGTCAAAGTGATTGCAGAGTAACGTGAGACGAAGTGTTTTGCTCAAGAACACAACGCAGCATCCGGTCTAGGAATTGAAATCACTATCTCTTGATCGTGAGTGCAACACCTTAACCACTCGGCCATGCGCCCCCTCTCTGTCTGTCTGTCTGTCTTTATTTCTTTATGTTCTCTTAACTTACTGGTTTTGCAAAACTAACCAATAGAATACGTAAAAATAAGTACTGAGACGATGCTCCGGCATGGTCGCAGTCCAGTGACTGAAAGAAATAAGTAATAGATAAAAATATAGAAGTCCCTTTCCTTCATTAATAATTTCCATAAAAATTTAACATTGCAGGTGCTAATCCACCCAAATACCTAAAAAGAGATACATGCTAAATTGATATGTCGCTCGGTTTAACACCAACGCGTGTCGCTTCCGGTGTCTTCACCGGAATTCTATTTATTGTAGGTATTCAGGCCAGATCTCCGATTGAGCAGAACTTCCTTCAAACACGACATTCTTTTTTTTTTTTCAGAGGTCCCTGTTAAGCGGAGATTCTCAACATGGACAGCACCGCCCTTAAGGGTGGACGCTGGGCATTAGGGGGCGGTAAGGTAACATAATTAACATACTACATTTTACCTATAGTGGTAACTATATTATACATGATAAAACTAGATCTGGTTATTAAAACAAAATGAGATCTCACCTGGCACAGAGAAGTCTTTAACTTGCAGTGTATCATATAAAGTAAATTTACAACGTTTTGCCTTTAATTTTAAAATCATAATACATTTTTAGTGTAAAATTTATAAATTATCATCCATGTTAAGTTAGTTTAGTCGTGGTACCTCACTCGTCACTTAGGTAGACGTCAAGCAATAACAACTACATATCCGTTTAGTATTTAATCCGGCCATATCTGGCCCAAATATTCTTTCTGTTTTGTTTAAAGTGGCTAAATCCAGCCTCTCGCACCTACCCTACAATATCATTATAAAAATAAAGTCACATTATGAAAATCTCAAGGTTAGATGATGATGCGTGATTGATTCAAAACAATGTGAATAAATAAGCATTATGGTTGACAGAGTAATCTGAATGTTAGAGGAGCATTAAGCATAACAACTACTTAAAAAGGGTGCGCTACAAGAGGGGGGAAAAGGGTTAAGAAGTACTGCTGTAAAAGGTCATGGGTACTGTCCCTCTTCTTGACTAAAAAAAGATAGATAAATAAATAAATTAATAAATATTAGCTCCTGTTTGATTAAAATAATCTACTGTCATCCTACCCACCCCTGCCCTGCCTATTTCTCGATTTCTCAGGACATGCGAATGGGAGCATTTGTAAAGCACCAATTGGTGAAAAGGGGGCGCCGCGTTATATAAAAGGATGATTAAAAAAATAAAGGAATAAATAAAAAAGATCGTTGGTACAACCATTCAGGTTTTATCATTCAACCCCATTACTACCTACCGCTAACCACATCACACCACATTTCGTGTAACTAAAAATAACAGCAGCCATCTTTCCTAATAGAGATAAACAACCAATTTATAGCCGCTCGACTGCTGGTTGCTAAATTTTCATTAATAATAAAAATAAGTTTTCAATAAGTGTACCGTACCGTTCGTGTATTGTTACTGTTTTTCATATAATGTGAAGAGCTGTAAAAGTGTAATTACTTCGTTTAGGAGGCGATTAGGACAACAAAAGTGAAAAGAAAGAATAAAAAGGAAAATTCTCCAAAAGAATCATTTATAGTATTAAAAGGTAGGATTGTTTTCATACTAGGCGAAGACATGTGTGTATGTAGGTGTGTGTGTGTGTGTGTGTGTGTGCATATATCTATATATATATAAAAATGAGTACGTAGATGTATCAGGACCTCTGTATTTAAGTAGTGCCGTGAAACTATGTGTGTTCTTGAATGGCTTACAAACATCTACGCTGCAATTGTTTTTGTTTCAGCACACGATCTCAGATCAAGTCACTTGCTATGCAAGCATATCTCCATAATTTTAAAAAATCACTGTGGATAAATGCCAACAATGACCTTCTTAGGATCTCCAATATTTAATTTCTAAACAGAAACAATCGGATGCAGGTAGTGGGGTTGCAAAAAATTCATAATTTCTCGAATTTTCTTTTTTATAGCATATAAATGTATTTATGAGGGGAAAATATTGAAAGAACATCAATACATGCGAGAATGATAAAGAAACGAGGAGAATTGTCTTTGGATATTCTAGAAACAACAGCCAAATCGTCCTTAAATCACTCACTTTTCCCTCTGAAAACAATTAAAAAAAAAAATTTTTTTTACCGAAAATGATCTTCCCATGGTTTTGAAGTGTAAAAAAAAAAAAAAAACGGCCAAAATAGGTCCGGAGTGGGATGATGAGGGAGGGGCTGTGACAAAAAGGGGCTCTCCGATGATGGAAGGGATCGTTTCTATTCATTTGCATAGAACTGGACCATCTGTGCATCTATTCCTTATCTATTCTTGAAATAGCTTTAAGAGACTATCTGCACACCGTCTAACTTCTTTCTTTATAACCTATATTCTTGTAAACAACTCAACCCTCATGTTTAAATATATAAATGTCATTATCTAACTTGACACCAGTCGTTTGCTTATTTATACTTTTATCCTATTACACACACACATAAATACACACACCTGTGTGCGCGCGCATAGTCACACATTCATACGCATATATATGTGTGTGTGTGTGTGTATATATATGAGAAAGAGAGAAAGGAAAGTGAGAGAGATTAAGAGATGCATGTATTTCTGCATTAGCGGCATATGAGATGCAGCTCTTCGATTGGTTTAAATGATGTTTCCTAGCCGGGCAAATAATAACTGCCCCAACAAGTTTATTGATAAGCAGATACATAACATTCGTCAATCGCGCTACATTACACTCCAATTTATAATAAAAACTCGACACCTCTTTAAAAAAGACCCAAAACTCTGGCTAGTGAATTAACTTTCAGACAGACAGACAGACAGATATATATATATATATATATATATATAAATATAAGAGAGAGAGAGAGACACACTTGCATAGCAAGTGACCTGATCTGAGATCGTGTGCTGGAACGCAAACAATTGCAGTGTGGAAGGTGTTTATAAGCCATTTAAAATAACACACAAAATCCGTTAGATTCACTTCAACATTTAAATTTAATTTGTCAAAATATTTTCGTCGCTTTGAGACCGCGACCTGTTCACTGACAAAATTCTGTTACTGAATAGAGTTATTGTTAGGATCCACCCGTTCGTCATTGTTTTTTTTTTTGTGTATCAAAGCTACGGCGACCTTTTCACACCTCCGCAAAACGCACACAGCCCATACGCAGATGACATTACAGGAACGTCTTTTGTACATAGCTATTCAACGACTTCCAATCCTAGAAAGCTAACAGACTGAAAGAAGCACCTTCTAAATACATATTTGCTTTTAACAAATCATCATTACAAACTTTCGGCTTTTAAAAAAAAAAAAATGACCATCGGAACAATGCGTCTAGTCTGATCCTCAACCCATACACCCAATTGTCGTCCCATTACATTCGATCTGTGACAAAACAGAGTTCGGGCAGTTAACGAAGTAACTCTGTTGTCATCCATTGGTTCTCACTGCAGACGTTGCAAGTCCTAATGTTTTGACAATGTGGCTGATTATTTTTCGCTCGCATGAAAGCTTTTTAAAACATCAAGTTTTATATCCAGAGTAATCTTTTTACATTTCATTTTCGCACCACTGCATTCAGTTCTAGCTGATGGCTTCTTTCCAGACATCTTGAATTGTAGGTAAATCCATCAGAGGTAGCGTTCAACAAATATCCACAACATATGTGTGGCAATAAATAAATAAATAACACCAGTGAAGAACTATTTTGTGAGAGTATAAAAATTGTTGTCTTACAGACGTAAGAACGGAAGTAAGAAGATGAAAAAAAAACAAAGAAACAAAACAAAAAGAAAGGAGTGAAATGGGTGGACGTACTGTATGAATATAGTTAGTTGAAGGGTTAATCAGTTCGTGGGCACTTTACCCTCGCACCTCTGACTTGATCTATAAGGACTAAACAATCTATTTTATCTCACTATCTTTATCTCCCCCCCCCCTCTCTCATACATACATACATACATACACACACACACCGTTGTGTTGACATAGAACATATGTGGCTACAAATACTGTTTTTATACCTTTGATTTGGGGCGTTCAAATAAGAAGGCATGGATGACAAAAAGATGTTTTTGAGGTGTGGTACAGTCCAGAATAATGTATCCAACAAAACATTGCTCCTTTAATACAATGCATCAGCCAAGCTAGTGAAGCTAAATGAGTGTACTGATAATGTGAGAATAGGATATATCGTCAAAAATACAATTTCTTTGTTCCAGCCAATGGACCAAGGTGTGATAGCTAACTTTAAGGTATACTATCTGTGAAGAACTTTCAAACAACTTATAAAAGAATTGAAGGGAGGTTGGACCTACAGACAGAGACTTTTGCAAGAAGTTCAACATAACGGATGCTGTGCATAACTTAGCTGAATCGTGGGATGAAGTGAAATTTTCGGCTTTGAATGGTACTTGGAAAAATATACGGTCAGACTCTATTCGTGACTTTACAAGTTTTTCACAAGTAGAAAGTTTACATCAAATTCGGAAAGATATTGTGACACTAGTGTGGAAAAAATCATGCTTGTATATTTGCATTGATATGATTAATATGTAATACGCATTATACAATACAATTGTATATTAACAAATCAAAACAAATAAAGAAAGAAAGCTCATCAGATGACCAGAACATGGTAGTTACCAGCGAGTCAACTCCCTTGGTTATATGATGAGCTTGCTTTCTTTATTTCCATTGATTTATGAATATACAATTGAATTGTGTAATGCGTAGCATGCCTATTAATGCAGTCATCTCTCATACCTCGCGACTAATTATGGTTTATATATTCATCATTAAGTAATTTCAGCGACTGGATCTTCTGGTTTTCAGCTGCATGGAGACTCTGCATTACACTTCTCTGTATTGGATTACTAAGTAGTCTGATAGCCGAGTCCGTTAGAAGAGTTTTCTTGGATCTTTTCTATTTCGCTGCCACTTTTCAACCTCTTCAGTCTTTGTTCGAATTGATTTCATATTTGATGTGTTATAGCTTTGTATAATAATTATTGAAGGTCGCAGAAGAAAATGTAGTTTAGTTGCTAGCGTTCCATAGAGAAAATATATCTAACAAGGAGTTGATACTGTTGGGGCCAGACGAAGATGAGAATACGGAAATTCCATCAACTCCTCTAAAATCGACTACAAAGAATTTTACAATTAACATTGCAAAAGGATTGGCACTTATAGAGGCAGTCTGCAAGAGATTTTGCTGATTGCAGGAGGAGTTTTACGATGATCTTAGTGCCGATACTGAGCTGCACAAAGAGATGATGTGCTAAAAACACCAAACAAATTTTGGACGAGTTCTTCGTCCCCCAAGCAGAAGTTAATCATGATCTATAAAAAAGAAGACATTGTCCTTCACCTTCCCAGTAAGTCCCATTGTATCACTCCCACTACTACTCCTCATACAGTTATCAACATCCTTTGTGGTAAGAAAGTAGTCTGTCGTGGTGTTACGATTCTTATTTATTCTCAAACGTATTTCTCTTCAAATATTTTTACGTAAACGTATTGTGTATGCTTAGAAATTGTTAGTTTTATGTACAAAAGTGATCGTGTTACTCGTTTTTGTTGCTTTTCTCTCTCTCTAAAAATTCTCTGGAACGCATTACTACTTTATAATATGCAAATTAATGGGAAAATTAACTATGTAGGTTAGTAGACGGAAGTTGTGTAGAAGCCTGTCGTATATATATATTCTTTTATTCTTTTACTTGTTCCAGTCATTTGACTGCGGCCACACTGGAGCATGCGTGTGTATGTGTGTGCATTTTTGTATCTGTGTTTGTATCACAGCCACCACATGACAAGCGGTGTTGGTTTGTTCACGTCCCGGTAAGTTAGCGGTTCGAGCAAGACAGGCCGAGAGATTAAGTATCTCTTACCTTAAAAATAAGGGTCAATGTCTTCAACTAAAACCCTTCAAGATGGTACCTCCGCTTGACAACTGGTGTTGGTTTGTTTACCACCCAGTAATTTACCATTTGGACAAAAAAGAAAATGAACAAAAAAGCAAGTACAGGGGTCGATTTGTTCGACTAAACTCTTCGAGGCGGTGCTTCAGCATGGCTGCAATCAAATGATTGAAACAAGTAAAAAAAAAAAAAAAATAAATAAATAAAAGATATCTTTCTTCTTTACGCCCTTTCAAAGCCTAGCCAGACTCATGGGCCCGGTTTCCCGGTTTCTATGGCGTATGTGCCCCCCCCCCAGCTGGACGGGACGCCAGTCCATCGCAGCGTTACTCAAGAAACAGGAAGAAAGAGTGAGAGAAAGTTGGGGCGAAAGAGTACAACAGGGGTCGCCACCACCCCCTGCCGGAGCCTCGTGGAACTTTAGGTGCTTTCGCTCAATAAACACACACAACGCCCGGTCTGGGAATCGAAACCGCGATCCTCCGACCGCGAGTCCGCTGCCCTAACCACTGGGCCATTGTGACTCCACATAAGATATAATACCATCGACAAACAAGTGATAAATTGGTTTCCAATTTTGGCACAAGGACAACAATTTCGGGGTCAGGGGTTAGTATATTATATCGAACTAAGTGCTCAACTAGTACTTGTTTTATCGACCCCCAAAAGATGAAAGTCGAAGTTGAAATATCGAAAACAAAATGAAGTAAAATATAACAATAGAATAGATATCTGATTTGTGTTACTTTTTTTGTTTTCAACCTACGTTTGCCAAGCACCCTATCGTATTTATCATCTGTTTAACGCTACGAAATGTGTATTTGTGTATGTGTGTGTGAGTGGGTAAATGTCGGTTGTATACAGCTGTGCAACTGGAAGGAAAAGTTAATGACCTTTATTTAATATCTCCAGGATAACGATTCATTTTTTTGTTTTCTAGTTTAAACCACAGTATAGTCGATAATTATCTGAAAGAATCTTGGCAAATATTTAGATTTGATGATAATTAATTAATAATAGGTAATTCTAGTAGTATACATTGTTATTAAAACCCGGCTCTCCTACAAAATATATGTCTAAGTCGTACTGTAATGTGTGAGGTGTAACAATATACTAGAACAAACGCTCAATGGTCCCAGAATACCGTATATGCCGCCCTATAAGATGCACTTTTTTATTCTTAAACGTAACAAAATGCTGGCTTAAAATTTTGGTACAAGGTCAGCATTGAAGGGGGAGGGGTTCTGTCGATTATAGCGACTCCGGTGTTCAACTGGTACTTATTTCGTCGACACCGAAAGGATGAAAAGTAAAGTCGACCTCGACGGAATTTGAACTCAAAATGTAAAGACAGACGAAATGCCGCTCAGCACTTTGCTCGGTGTGCTAACGACTCAGCCAGCTCACCGTCTTAAATGTAACACTCCGGACGGTACACACTCTAGTTACGCTAGTGGTCACACATTTCCCCTAAAGAAACCCACTTTAAAATATCTATAAGAGTATGATGAAACATTAAATCCCCCACTCCCTACAAAATATACTTTTAATAGGTGCATCTTATATGAGAATGCATCTTATACGCCAGCAAACGCAGTAATTTCCACGAAGAGAGTATGAAATTTAATGATCAGCTGTGTTGTATGCGTGAAGACTGGAAGACTGTTTTAATTTGGTTTCCTGAAATTGCACAAAATAACCGCATTCTACTATGTTAATCCAAACAAAGCAACTATTGACTGCTAGGATGGTGTTTTTATATACAATGAAACTTTGACAATTATTTGAAGTAGACAATAAAGTGGCAATAGACTAGATTATTAATTAAATCATTTAAAAAATTGCGTGACACCGTTTCGAAGTTAGTACTGGCATACTTAATGCTTGAAACATTAGAAAGCAAACAAGAAATAAATATGAGGGGAGGGAACAGTAACAAACAAAAAAACTATACAATAAAAACAATTTTAGTTCAGGATATAAACGATAACAATTGCTGTACATTTAAAAATAATTATTCTTCTATTATTGCGTTAAGGACGTTGAAGACTATGCTTCGCTGGCGAGGTTAGAAATAAGAACCGAAACACGTTCAGATTTGTCCCCCTTTACTGCTGGAAAAGGAAAATAAGATTCAACAATGATCCTTGATCTATCTATT
>NC_069000.1:14479021-14481509 GCF_001194135.2 Octopus bimaculoides
ATATATATATATATATACACACATAGGCCTTCGACTTTTTCTAGTCAAAAGAGTTTTTTAACCCAATATTTGCGCATACTATAATTTATAGCTTTGTGTGTGTGCTTTGAGATATACCAATTTCAAGAAAAGTATATATATGTTGTTGACACTCCGTCGCTCACGACGTCGAGGGTTCCAGTTGATCCGATCAACGGAACAGCCTGCTCGTGAAATTAACGTGCAAGTGGCTGAGCACTCCACAGACAAGTTTTGGCGTTCTTTGTACGTAAATTCTAAAATTTATTCAAAAGGGGTTTTATACATATTAGTATAGCATTAACTATAAAGTAATATATAGATAAGAATACAGAAAAATTGCATGTACTTACCCTTTATTCAATTATAGGAAGCAAAGTTATCAATGAGAAACATACGTTTGATGTTTTTTGGAAACGTTTTCAATATTGGGACGTATTTGAGAAAGACAAACCCTCATTTCTTCTTCGATGCAACGGAGCCTCTCCCTTTTTTGGGGAGGGGGGGATTTGATGTTATTGAGGGTTGAAAATCTCAGTTCACATAAATACGATGTAGAAAACTGCATCAAAACGGATAAAGCCATTTTTGCTAATGAGGGGGTATTCTCCTGTAATAGCAATCCAAAATGTATCAATAGGTAACTCAGCATATTTGATTCTAAGTCCGCGATCACTGGATATAGATGCCAATTCTTCTTCTTTTCATATTTTCAGACCAATATGAGATAGAATTGTTGTTGAAGGGATTTCGAATCCAATCATACTCTTCTGTGTTCAATGACTGGAAATAAAAGTTTACTTTTTCTTCCAGATTTGTCAAATGTTCAAATACAATAGGAGTCATTTCTTTTATGCAGCTTTTACGTATTAAAGGAAACATTTCGAAGTTACCATCTTCAGCTCTATTTTTTTCCAAATTACAACTTTCATTTTAAATGAAACCAGCTTATCTGTCGAAGTGAGAATGTTTTCACCTCCGCCTTGCATGCTTGCGTTGACTCTATTAAGCTGTGCAAATATCTCTGTTAAATATTCCAGCTCGGAAACCTACAATTCACATTGCAGATATTCCAAGAAGCGTTTATGTTTTTCTTTTTGAAAAAATGTTTGCAATTCCTTCTGGAGTTCATGTATGCGACGTAGCGCCTTACCTTTTGAGAGTCATCTGACTTTTGTGTGTAAAAGTAAGCGCTTGTGCTGGGAATCCATATCAACACAAATTTGTTCAAATAAGCGACACTTCAACGGCCTACTTTTAATATAATTAATCATTTCAACAATTTGGTTTAATACTTGCTTTAACTCAACTGGTATTGTTTTTGAAACTAGTACCTCCTTATGTAGGAAGCAATGAGTACGTATGACATTAGGATTTTGCTGTTGTACGAGAGATACAAAACCTTTAACAGAGCCTATAATAGATAGTGCCCCGTAGATACATATTCCAACACATGAATTCCAGGATAAATCCATTTTTCGAGGTAGGCAGATAAAATATCAAAAATATTTTCACTGCTTGTTGTGAGTGGCATTTCGTCGTAACAAAAGAACTTATTTCTGATTTGGTTACCATCAATAAAGTGAATAAATCTAAGTAATTGTACTTTGTTGCTAATTTCAGTGGATTCGTCAACCTGTAGAGCAAATTCTGAGCTCTGAAGCTTGTTGCACACATTTTCCTCTATATCAGCAGATAAATCCATAACCCTCCTTTGGATTGTATTATTTGAGAGCGGAATCTATGCTTATTTCTTGCTCGGCTTCATTACCTAACATGGTTTTAACCATCCTTCTACAAGCGGGTAAGATAATCGACTTGGCTAAAGCATGCAATTTCATTTGTTGTGCAATCGTTTTGGCTATCTCAATAAACGCGACTTGAGCCTTTTCAGAGGCATTAATCCTTTTGTCGAAATAATTTCTTTGTTTAGATTGCTGTTCAGATCTTTACATTGAAGATGTGAGTGTTTAGTTGTAAAATGTATTTTCAACTTGCTGGACAACATGCCTTCATTAGATATCTTTTCACCACAAACAACACACACCGGACGAGGTTGATCCTCGTTGTCAATCCAATGAAACCCAAACTTTAAATAGCTATTGCAATATTTACGCTTAGTGAGTTGGCAGAAACGTTAGCACGTCAGGCGAAATGCTCAGCGGTATTTTTTCTGTCTTTACGTTCTGAGTTCAAATTCCGCCGAGGTCGACTTTGTCTTTCATCTTTTCGGAGTTGACAAATTAAGTAACTAGTTGCGTACTGAGGTGATCTAATCGACTTGCCTATCCCCAAAACATTCGGGCCTTGTGTCTAGAGTAAAAAAGAATATTTACACTTCGTTGCTTTTGACGAACGCTCCCTTTCAGATTCGTAATCGTCACGGTTGTGTTTCCTCTTAATAAACTTTTCCATTTTATGGGTAATTTAATCTGTTAATATGAATTGCATTGCACAAAGAGCACACTTT
>NC_069000.1:14482314-14483243 GCF_001194135.2 Octopus bimaculoides
ATATATATATATATGTATGTATGTATGTGTATATATATTTATGTATGTATATATATATATATATATATATTATGTTAGAGGATGGTCTTTTTTGCCAATTAAACACACGCAGTATATATTCGTTATTCACTTCAGCTTTTTATTATTATTATTATTATTATTATTATTATTATCATCATCATCATTTTAGTGTCCTTTGTCTGGAGTCTTTCGTCATACCTCCTGTAACCACTTCAACGGCTCTCCATCCTAGATGTCTCCACTTGTTCTCTCAGGAGGTGACACTTAGGATGGAGCGTCATAGAAGAGGTCACTGGACGTGTGACGAAATATCTCGGACAAAGAACGCTAAAATAAGAACAGTAATAAAGTTGAAGTATATAACGGGTATAGACTGCGTGTGGTTAATTAACAAAAGAAAAAAAAGAGACTGTAGTAACGCCGTGCGCATGCGTAGTCTCATGCATGCGTGGAATTCAACAACCAAGCTTTCCCGCTTTGATCGCTCTCTTTCTTGCTGGCCAGCGATTGAGCAAGGACGTGTCTAGCTGTCTCTCCATCTTTCGAACTCACGCTAGACAGCTCACATCAATATACCAACGTCCCAACAATCATGTTCTGACACACGGAAGACGTCTCAACAAACAAGATTAAAGATGTATATTTTCCACCATGAATAAATATTGTTTGTGTTGATAGTCTGGAGTTCAGCGTTCCGTTCAAATTTCTAATTTAATATAGGAAAGTCAGGTGTACATCTAATGATGTATAACCCACTTTCCTATAAGACCATCCCCAAATATTGTACAATATCTGTTTCAACATACTATTTTCACAGGAATCTTGCAAAAAAAGGAAAGAGAAAGAGATAGAGTAGCGTCGGAGGATAAGTTTACGAAAACTACTTCATATATATATATACCTGTACG
>NC_069000.1:14484902-14488629 GCF_001194135.2 Octopus bimaculoides
TTGTGAGACGCTGCGTTCAATCATGTAAAAACAAATAGTAAATGAGTATATGCATATATACGTACAGGTATATATATATATGAAGTAGTTTTCGTAAACTTATCCTCCGACGCTACTCTATCTCTTTCTCTTTCCTTTCTCCCCCCCTCGTTCTTCCTCTGTACTACTACGTATCTCGCCTTACCCCTCTTGTTCCTCCTCTGTTACTACTACGTATCTCCTTTTCCCCGGATGCTCACACCTTTTCAGAAGCAGGAACAAGTTGGTTGCTCCCAGGCTCTTTTTGCAATGTGCCAAGAAAACGAGGACTTTTTCAGCAGACTAATCATACAGGATGAAACACGGGTCCATCACTATGATCCTGAGACTAAAGTCCAGTCGAAGCAATGGAAGCATGATAACTCACCACCTCCAAAGAAGACTCATACCCAACCCTCGGCAAGCAAGATGATGTTTTTACAGTCTTTTGGGACTAGAGAGGAGTTGTGATGATAGATTTTCTGGCAAAGGGCACCACAATTAACAGGACATATTGTACTTCTCTGCTGCAGAAATTGCGGGATGCCATCAAAGCAGAGAGGCGTGGAATGCTGACCAAAGGGGTTCAGTTTCTCAAGACAGCGTTCCATCCAGTTCACAATGAGCATGTTGGTCAGATGAAAGCACACTTCTGCAGCTATGAAATCCTTCCTCATCCTCCTTACTTTCCCGACCTCACACCATATGACTTCCACCTCTTTCCAATCAAGATGTCTTTTTTGAAGGGGAAGCACTTTTCAGATGATGATGAACCTATTTCCGAGGTAAAATCTTAGCTCCCGACGCAACCTACCATCTTCTACAGACGAGGCCTTCACAGCTGCATCAAGCGATGGGGGAAGTGTGTCACCATTGGTGCTGGCTATGGAGAGAAGGACTAATAATTATGCCAAGTTTCGTTTATCCCAGTCCTTGGGAAGTGGGTCAAGGGAAATCTTTAATGAATGCCACTCGTATTATTAATAATCGACAGAAGTTACAAAGTGAAGGGCCGAGAGTTTCGTACCAACATGCGAAACACACGACTGTTGAGTGTTTGTGTGTGTGTGTGTGTGTGTGTATGCGCGTGCGTATGTTAGAAGCCTGTCGTCACCTGCAAACAAGTACTTCTTAGTAGCATGTACCATGCTTTCGCTAGTTTTAGGTGCCTGTGAAGTCGCAAAAAGATATAGACACCCCATTAGACTCTCTCACCCTCTGACCCAGCTGTTACATGAAGGGTGCGACATCTGGAGAGAGAGAGAGAGAGAGAGAGAGAGAGAGAGAGAGAGAGAGAGAGAGAGAGAGAGAGAGAGAGAGAGAAAGCTGCATCAGTACAAGGGTAGAACTCACTTTTCAGCTGATTAAAGTGGGGCAGTGTAGTGTCATGAAGTGCTTTGCTCAAGGACACAACGCGTCGCCGTGTTCAGGTCTTCGAACCCACGACGTCATGACAGTGAGTCGAACATTCTAACCACTAGGCCATGTGCCTTCACTTATATTTACACACACACACACGCATGCACGCACACAAGCGTGCGAAGACACTCCTACAGGCATCGTTTGCAGTCCACTCCTGAATCATCAGATATAACTGATAGCTAAGCAGGTGACTGAAGTCATCTTCTTTGGTATGTTTCTCAACATCCCACACACGACCAAAACAAGTCATCCTACCCCCATTTTCTGCAAGTGAAACACTCGTGACTGAAGTAAATTAGATTAAGCTAAGAACACGTCCGACAACGTTTGAAAGAAAAAAAAAACACTTCCATCTTTATAAACTGGACAGCTTTAACCCACCACTGTAATTCCAATATTCGAAATGCAGATGATGCTTTCATTCCTTACACAGCCCTCAAACACTCTCATCTCCCAAACTGCAAGCGATCCTTTTGGTTCCTTGTCGAAAGGGTCTCTACCAATTTTGCGGTGTTCTTTTATTACTCTCAGCTTTTCAAAAATGACGCCTCATTAATCAATACTCTCGTAGAGAAAGCTTCCACTCGTTATCTACTTTGCATTCAACTCCACACTACACACGCAGTAAAACTGTTCCAATACTTACCTCCTCCATTCTATTAGATCCATCACCACGTACACATACTCACCGAGTACAAAAACACTTCCAGGCACTTTAAACCAGAAAAACCATTAGCTATGACAGTGTCCCATCCAGTGTCCCATTACCTTCAAACAACACGTTCCAGAGTTAACCGCTATCTTCGCCAAGTTATTTAATCCTCCATTCTCTCACCCTCTTTACATGCATGGATCTTGATCTTTGGTAACATTACTGTGTCTCTCCCAATAAGGGCAACCTTTGCGAACCCTCTTAACTAACAAACTATCGTTCTCACTTCCACCATCTCAAATGGAGTGGAGACAATCGAGTCGTTAATACCTTCTCCGACGGTTTCAATTTCCTTTTGTTTTCTCTGATCATCAATACGGTTTCTGTGGAGCGAGATCTATTAAAGATATTGTTTATCAATATCACTCAAGAATGGACCTTCGCTCTAAAGAGTTTGGTCGACGACTTTCCACGCGCAAGCGTCATCCATACGCAACCTCGCCAAAACTTGCACTGTCTCTCTGAACAGAGACATCGAAGACATTCTCCAGTTGGGGTGCCATCTCAATATTATCTCCTTCAACAGCACAAAGATGCAGTCACTGCTCATATTGAGACATGGTTGTACTTACTCACCCCCGTCACGGACAACACGTTACTAAAACTTTCAAAGTCGCTATAAATGTTACGTCATAACTACTAACGAACTCTCTTTGCTTGACTAAAGGCGGTGCTCCAGCATGGCTGCAGTCAAATAACTGAAACAAGTAAAAGAGTAAAAGAGTAAAAAGAGAGTAATTTTTGTTTCCGCCGGAGATTATATATATATGGCCATCCATGTATCATACTGCATGTAAATACATCGTTGAAAGGAAGATTTAGTGTGGTAGTCGTCCAGAGATAATATCTCATATAGACGTGTTGTGTTTAAAGTGTGTGTGTGTGTGTGTGTGTGTGTGTGTGTGTGTGTGTGTGCGTCTGTGGGAATACACACATTTATCTCACGAACACAAACACACATATATATATAAGAAAGAGAGATGACAAAGGAATAAACGATTATCTTATGCACTTCATTAGCTTACTGCTGTTTCTGCTATATAAGATGCAGTGAACTCATAGTTGAGTGCCTGAATAACGTCTTATAAGCTTCATCGGAACCTCGTATATGAAGTGCAGTTTATTTGGGAAAGAATTACATTTGTGCCTAATATGGGGAATGGCATCAACAATGAGAAAAATTACCGGTTTTTGGTCTCGCCATGCCTAAGCGAAATATATATATATTCTATTATTCTGTCATGTGTTTCAGCCCTAAGGTTGTGGCCATGCTGGGGCACCACCAGTGTAATCACCTTTCAATTGGCCAATTCTATGTGATTGCCTTTTGGTGAAGGAGGGAGTTCGACACTGCTGCCCTCTTTAGAGGTTCTTGCCTTGATATTGGTTCATCTGGGATCTTGGTCAGCAAGATATCAAGCCCCCACTCCACGGAGATCTCTCAAATATTTTGGCAAGGCATCAAATAAGTGTGGGCCCTTGAATCCCAAGTTATTGCAGTACATGGTCCTCACCTATATGGTGTTCCAGCATGTCCACAGCCTTGGGGGCTGAAACGTATTAAAGAATATATAT
>NC_069000.1:14488737-14489624 GCF_001194135.2 Octopus bimaculoides
TATATATATATATATAGAGAGAGAGAGAGAGAGAGAGAGAGATAGAGAGAGAATAGTCCTCGAGGTGACACTGCAAGGTTCTCCCAGCAGAATTAGTCGAAGAACACCTCGACTAGTTTCGCTTGGTACTTACCGGCTCATCGGGTGGGGTGGCCAATGTTTGGTTCCTTTGTTCTAGTCACACACAGCCTTACAACTACTTTTCTCGTTTATAAAAAACGTGAAGAGTAGCAGGCACTGCTTTTACTTACACACAATACATTCGCTGTTGGCGCGTAGCGTATTTAAGTTAAAGCCTAACAAAGGTATGTATAGATAAATTGTAAATCGGAATTTACAAACGTGCGTTGCGTTCAATAAACTCACATTTAGCCTCGCTATATATATATATATATCTCAAGCAGGGGTATAACGAAAGTTTTCCATTAAAATTTATAATTAAATTGATAAGTAAGGTTAATATTTGGTTATGATTTTACCTTTTTCGATGAGTGTGCAGTGTACACCTCGCACACCTGGAATATACGTCCTTGACATACATAGGAAAGTTGGTTATACATCATTAGATGTATACCTGACTTTCCTATATAAAATTACGAATATAACGGAACGCTGAACTCCAGACCATCAACTTATACAACATTTATTCAGGTGGTAAATATATACATTTTTAGCTCTTGTTGACAGTTGTTACAGCTTCTGTGTGTGTGAGCATAGTTGTTGGGACGTTGTTATGTAGATGTAAGCGAGTTGTCTAGCGTAAGTCCGAAAGATGGAGAGTGACAGCTATACACGTAAAGAGACTGTCTCCAGAGTTGGAATGTTGGAGACACTGCTTGACACGTCCATGCTCATGGCCGGCCGACCGAGAAAGAAATAGAATTAAG
>NC_069000.1:14490152-14490941 GCF_001194135.2 Octopus bimaculoides
AGTGTCTGTAGAGAAAAAATCCAGTTCGTACAAGAGTCCCACAAGGAGATAGAATGTCCTGTTGAAACTTGGCGACGTCGGGGGGAATGCTTGTAGTTAGTTGGTAGTAGTAATTGTTGTCGTCACGGTGGTAATCTTGGTTGAACGAAGCTGGTGGCGAAAAGGTCACTCGGTGATGGTGTTTGAAGAGGCGCGCTTTTACAGACAATCGACAGACAAATCTCTGTACGACCATTAGCGAAAACCTCGAAGAAAAATTTTCTTAACCCAAGATGAAAAAACGACCGTGCGAACTCAAAAAGGAGAAATGGTGACGAATGGAAAAACAGAGGACTCCTTTTATTTAAACGTGTCACACGGTCGAACACAAAAATAATTTATCAATGATGATATACAAATATGTCATCCTACGATAACATAGATTTCGTAAATACCAGTAATGAGACGATAAAAGATGACAACCGTATGAAATGAATAACAAGAGATATTTAGTGTGGCATAAAAGATGTACGCTCGACAGCTCGCTTACATCTACATAACAACGTCCCAACAACTATGCTCACACACACAGAAGCTGTAACAACAAGAGCTAAAGATGTATATATTTACTACCTGAATAAATGTTGTATAAGTTGATGGTCTGGAGTTCAGCGTTCCGTTATATTCGTAATTTTATATAGGAAAGTCAGGTATACATCTAATGATGTATAACCAACTTTCCTATACTGGTGACCCCGACGTGATTCGAACACGCAGCCCGCTGAGCTGCAATAACCCACTTTCTTATAA
>NC_069000.1:14491513-14497816 GCF_001194135.2 Octopus bimaculoides
ATATATATATATATATATATATAAGCCGCTACGCTATGAGTTCAAATTCAGCCGAGGTCGACTTTGCTTTCCTTTCATCTCTTTCGAGGTCGATAAATTAAGTACCAGTTGAGTACTGAAGTCGATGTAATCGACTTCCCCCTTGTGCCTATAGCATATAGATAGATACAGGCATACATAGACCCACGTATTCAACGAATTTCTTTGCGGTCACTCGACTTGCCAGAAATAGCAGCCAAAATCTCTCCCAACTCAAATCGTACCCTTTAGATAGGGTAGAATATATTGCATAATGTACAGTTATGGACACTCTTAAAAAGACAGACGTAATGGTTTTTGATCATAGTTTTTCTCGATCTGGGTTTCCTCGGGGCTAAACCACATCTATAGGGATTTTTATCACACGGTCATACATTTGTGTGTGTGTATGCATGCATACAAGGTTATGGAACGCTTATCAATTTGCAACAATGTTAATTTGAAAAGGAGTATTATTTTATTGGCAGAAAGTACTTATGTATGTATGTATGTATGTATCTATCTATCTATCTATCTATCTATCTATCTATCTATCTATCTACCTATCTATCTATCTATCTATCTATCTATCTATCTATTATTCTATATACCTTATCAATCATTCTATACACCTTATGTATGTATCTATCTATTTATCTATATACCTTATCTATCTATCTATATACCTTATCTATCTATCTATCTATCTATATATCTATCTATCTATCTATCTATTATTCTATATTCCTTATCAGTCATTCTATATACCTTATCTATCTATCTATCTATTATTCTATATTCCTTATCAGTCATTCTATATACCTTATCTATCTATCTATCTACATACATACATGTATATATAACATATTTACATGTATATATAACGTATACATGTGCAATGTATGTGTGCATGTGTGAAAGGTCACGTATGCACCTATTCCTGTCAGTGCAAATATACTTCAATATATAAATGCTTAGAATATGCATGGTAGCTCGGTAATATATTTTAATCGTTTCATTGTACGTTTGTGTACACGAAAACACGTGCCTGCTTATATTCATACAAACAGCTTTTTTTTTTTTGCGAAATAATAACGGCTATTTTCGTTTTCTAAATAAAAAGTATGCGATATTTCAAAATAAAACATCCGCTAAATCAGTCGTGAATACGTAAATAAGCAAGCCGAAAGCCGACCACTATGGAAAACGAAATCATCATTTTCATATCTGTGGGGTCATGGCAATAATTATAACACTATCACATCACAAACGTGAGAAGAAATCGTTGGTGGCAATATCCTGCTTGTGCCTTCCTCTTCCTCCTTTGCCATCTTCTAACTCCTGTCATTTCGTAATACGAAAGAAAGATGTAATTTGAAATCACACCCCATCAGTGCTCGCTCTAACCCGGCACTATTTTTAGTCGGCCACAAACAGCTGATCGTTTCGCGACTGCTGTTGTTGCTAAGAACTGTAATTTTGTTGTCCTGACGTTAAATATAACTGACTATCTCAGAATTATTAAGTGTCTAAAAGTCCAACTAGTTATATATATGGATGAAGACTGTCACTGGAACTCCCTCGACGCAATCCGCATCTCAGAAGGTAAATCAAATCAAATTATACTGAAAAATCCACGGTGTTCTCTCTGTGCGCCCTTTAACTTCTCACAATCTGTTTTTGTTTCTATTACTGATACATGCAGTCTTAACTAATATTGCCCACTACTCGTTTTTCCTTTTTTTCTTCTCCCCCCTTTTCTTTTCTTAAATAAAAAAAACACTAACATTTCCAGCTTCCCCTTTTAAGCATTCGTTATAATTTCCCGAAAATTACGTATATTATAAAGAATTAGCAAATATCAGATTTTTTTTTTTTTAAAGAATTTACTTCAACCTCTCAATACAGTTCTTCTGTAGTAACCTGCTGCATCTGGAAACATAGCTATGCATTACGTTTTGCTATCACACCGTCACATCGAGCAACAATTTAAATATTGTAATAAGTCACTAGAATTGTTTTAATCAAATCGATATGGATGGACAGAATCACTGTAGTGTGGCAAGTAATTAAATGATTTTTATTCCAGTTTAAACTATTACATATACAGCTATGATATTTTAATTAACTGTTATAAATTATACTAATTTTCCCTCTTTTATTCTATTGTTGCTATTTTTAAAAAATTAACTTTTTATTATATTTTATTTTCGATCTTGAAGTATTGTTAAAATGCTTTTACTACAAAAATTTGATGGAATGATTATTATATTTTCTACGCTTTCATATATATATATATATATATATATACATATGCATATGTATACACACACACACACACACACACACACATTATTCCATGTGCTTGTAACGGATAGAACTGAATACGAAGCAAAGGTCAATTATATCGTCACATATATATTATTACATAAAATAGCTAACTAAAGTATCTGTTATTTTGTTTTGATTGGTGTGAGCGCATAAACTACTGGATTACACGATTACATGAGGGTTTCTGCATATTATGTATCCTCTTTACGAAAGTGGAGTTAGAGAGGCACATCATATATTTCAATGTAGCTCAACATTTTATGCGATATTTTTGACATTTATTCTTCTCATCTTTCGAAAAGTTTACTTCCTTGCCTCCCTTCTTAACAAACTAATTCATCATTGTCGTTGCTGTCGATGTTTTAGTCCCAGGTTAGATCCGATCGAGCAAGGGCGTTCCAACCATGACTATCTCATCTTTTATTCAGGCACTACACATTTAGGACTATGTTACATAACTTCATGCGTACTTCCATTAAAAAAAAGAAAATCCCAGCAGAGTTCAATTTAAAGGGAAACATGGCTGCTATTTCTAGCGTGTCGAGCGACCATTTAAAGGCGCTATCGTTTTACTCGTGGTGGGAATGCGTGTGTAGAATAAGTATGACATAATTCGCCTCCAGAGTTGAAATCTATTCGTTTTGTTCGACCCATCAGTGACTGTTCTCATTGCCTATTGTTGCTGAATTGGGCTGCCTCAGAACAGTGTAATCTCTCTCTCTCTCTCTCTTTATATAACTCATTAGTTTACAAAACAACAATCGAAATACTGCACACTTAAAAGGTAATATAAGTAAACCAATAACTGACCGAATTCTTTTGTTACATTTATAATTTGATGATAACAGATTACTCTTGCGAAAAACAGCAACAACCGAAAAAAAAAAAATACAAGAAAAACAAAAACGAAAATATGTAATAAAAGAGGAATCATCGCAACATCAAAATACCAAAGATTTTATGCTACGAATTTCTTAAATTGTTTTCAGTTTTATTTCCCCAAGTTCGTTGCCATTTTTATAAGAATTAATATGTGTTGTGTTGAGTCAAAGGAAGTAGCTACGTCATATGTTTATTTCATTTGTTATTAATCTGTTGGACAACCTTAAAAGTACTATTAACCCCGACTATATATCGTTACCGCTTCGCGAAGACATCAATAGAAAGGCATATTAATCAACTACTGAAAATAAAAAATAAATAAATAAAAACCCATATGGTATGTTATAATTCAAACGGCTCGGTGTTGCTGCTTTAGTTAAAGCTTCTGTCAAACCCTGAGTTGTATATAAACATATTAAAATAATAAAAGTTGACTAAGTATAAGCGCCCGAATACGAATGTTTTTTTATGGTGTACAGTTTTTTTTACTAGTGGCTACAGAAGGATCAATGACATCAGTTTGTACTTTACCTTGCATAAACAACAATCTTAGCATAAACATCACCGTCCCCGCCCCACCACGATCTGGAACGGCGGCAGCCGCAGCGGCAATAAGACAGTATGAGGCTTCTAATTGATAAGGGACTATGAGTGCTCGATACGAAAAATATTTATATTATTAATATTATATTACGTTAGCAGAACGAGAGAAAGGCTACGGAATATTATTATCTTGCGGTATTTAGTGCTTCCTTCTTTTTACGTTCTGCTTTCAAATTCTGCCGAAGACGATAAAATAACAACCAGTCAACTTACTGGTTCGAGTAGAGTACACACAAATCTGTGGCTTTCTTCTACCCACGGTAGAGAAGAATGTTTTCTGTTTTTTAAACTCAAGGTCAGATAATTTGAGGGAATCAGGTACTTTATTTTATCGACCCTGGAAGGATGAAAAGCAATGTTGACCACAGCGGGTGTTTTAACTCAGAATGTAAAGAGCCGGAACAGCTAGCGCAAGGCATTTTCCCGACTCTCAACCATTTAGCCAATTATTGGTTTCAAATTTTGGCACAAGGCCGGCAAGTTCGCGGGTAGGTGCAAATCGATTACATCGACCCCAGTGTTCAACTGGTTGTTATTTTATCGACCTCGAAAGAATGAACGGCAAAGTCGACCTTGGCGGAATTTGAACTCAGAACATAAAGACGGACGAAATACAGCTAAGCATTTTGCCGGGTGTGCTAACGTTTCTGCCAGCTCACCGCCCTCCAATGCATAAAAATATTAAAAATAGAAATTATAATTCTTTCTGCTATAGGCACAGGGCTTGAAATCTGTGGGGGAAAACTAGGCTAGTCGATTACATCGATCCCAGGGCTCAACTAGTACTTTATCGACCCTGAAAGGATGAAATGCAAAGTCGACCTTGTTAGCATTTGAACTCAGAACGTAAAGAGAAATACCACTAAGCATTTTGTCCAACACACTTATGATTCTGCCAGCTTACCACCTATACAATAAAAAAATTTTCTACTACAGGCTCAAGGCCTCAACTTTTGTGAGAGGGCTTTAGTTGATTACATCAACCCCAGTACAGAAAATTTACAATGAATTATAGCTTTTATCTGCTGAGCTGACAAACTAGCATATTATATAACACTGAAAACAACATGTCAAAAATCTCAAATTATAATCTTGGACTAATATAAACCCTTACTGAAATATTGTTATCGTATTTCTGTTAAAATACATTGCCCCTCAATTAATTTTAAAACAATGAAAAGGTTTATAATATAACCACATCCTTATTAACCTAAAAGAGTGGTTCTCAACCAGGGTCCATATGATCTTTGGAGGTCCATATATGATTTTGTTGTTAAATTGTATGTGCAACAAATTGGTTGTACTTCTACAATACACAAAATATTTTAGCAACTTTTTTTTATTCAATTCCTAATAATCATCACCATCATCATCATTTAACGTCTGCTTTCCATGCTAGCATGGGTTGGACGATTAGACTTAGGACTGGCGAGCCAGATGGCTACGCCAGGCTCCAATCTGATTTGGTAGAGTTTCTACAGCTGGATGCCTTTCCTAATGCCAACCACTCCGAGAGAGTAGTGGGTGCTTTTACGTGCCACTGGCACGATGGCCAGTCAGGCAGTACTGGCAACGGCCATGCTCAAAATGGTGTATTTTATGTGCCACCTGCATGGATTCCACAACTGGATGCCCTTCTTAACACCAACCACTCCAAGGGTGTAATGGGTGCTTTTTATGTACCACTGGCACAGGTGCTTTTATGTGCCACTAGCATAGGTACCTTTACATACCACCTGCACAAGTGCCAGTTATGTGACACTGGCATCGGCTACGACTGATTTCACTTCATATATATCATGTATATATGTATATATATACAGGATGCGGTGAATAAATTGTTGTCTAAATAACGCAAAAATGAAAATAACACTGACATCTCATTTTAACAGATATATTTACCAAAATTACATAATATCTTGAAATACTAAAGAGTAAATTTATTCAATAAAACCATCAGTGGTGTCAACCATGGCCTCCCTCCAGACGACTTTGGAAACTCCTATGATGCCATAATCCTTGCCTTCAGTTTGTTGGCCTCTCACTCAACTGCACCCCCCACATGATAATCAAAGGGTTGCAGTCTGGGGAGTTAGGTGGCCAGATGTTAGAGATGATGTGGTCACAGAAATTGTCTGACAGCCATGACTGCTTTTGTGTCATGGTGCAGAACCCTGTTGCCAGACAGTCTTGCAGCAGCCACCCTCTTGACCAGGGCAGCACTACCTCCTACAGGCACTTGATGTAGTCCTCCATGTTGACTCTGACCCTACTATACTGTGTAGGTAAGTAAAAGAACCCACTACACACTCGGAGTGGTTAGCGTTAGGAAGGGCATCCAGCTGCAGAAACTCTGCCAGATGATCAGATTGGAGCTCACCAGTCCCCAGTCAAACCGTCCAACCCATGCCAGCTTGGAAAGCGGACGTTAAATGATAATGATGATATATATATATATATATATATATA
>NC_069000.1:14498036-14510619 GCF_001194135.2 Octopus bimaculoides
TAAAAGACACCATTTCGAGCGTGGCCGTTTTCGTGCGGGTGACACGTAAAAGCACCCACTACACTCTCTGAGTGGTTGGCATTAGGAAGGGCATCCAGCTGTAGAAACTCTGCCAAATTAGATTGGAGCCTGGTGTTGCCATCCGGTTTCACCAGTCCTCAGTCAAATCGTCCAACCCATGCTAGCATGGAAAGCGGACGTTAAACGATGATGATGATGATATGTATATATATATATATATAAAATACAAAAATGGGACAAGAACGCAAAACATCCAGACAGGTGATACAAAAAAGGGATAACAAACATCCAGACAGACGATACAAAGAAAACAAAGACTGGTCATTCAAAGTTTTCTTTCCTCAGTCGAGTTCCAGATTATCTTTGCAATTTCAGCTGGTTATATCTATATATATGATGGGCTTCCATATTATTGCTGTCCTACATATTACACTTACAAGCTATTGGATGGCTCTTGGCTATAGTAGAAGACACTTGCACAAGGTACCACATAATGTGACTGAAGTGGAAACAACATGCTTGTGAAGCAAACTTCTTAACCGCCTGGCTAACCCTATATGGATGTTATGAAACGTTCCTGTCTTATTGTTTGATCAAACAGGTGTCATGTTTTGCTTGCTTCACTTATCTCTTACTGTCCTGATTACTCCCATTACCAATATCTTGACTAATAGTTAATGATCAATAAAAAGAATTAGCTCATAGCTTGAATGTAGCAATACTAATCTCTCCAATAATATAATATTTATTGGAGAGATCTGAATTCAGAATCTTGTAACATCAGATAAGATATGTAGGACTTAACTGTTGTCATCAATAGTTTACTTTTAGGTAGGTTATTAATTAACTCACTTCAACTCTGGCCATCAGTTAACATCACTTTATCTATTATAAATTATCTTCCTTACATCACAGCTGTTTCTCTTCCAGTGAGTGTTTTGTCTAATGCTTAGTTACATTGTTCAGGCACCCAAGAAGAGGCTGAGAATTTCTTACACTGAAACCATGGTTTCAGGTTCAGTTCCTCTGCATGGTACCTCGGACAAATGTTTTCTAATTTTGCCTGTAGCTGACCAAAGCCTTGTGAGTGGATTTGGTGGATGGAAGCTAAAAGAAGCCCATCATGTTCTTTAACTTGTTTGAGTCATTGGACTGTGGTCATGCTGAAGCACTGCATTGAAACATCTAGTTGAACAAATCCACCCCAGTACTTGCGTTTTTTTCAAAGCCTGGTACCGTATATATTCGTGGATAGGTCGCACTTTTTTGTACCAAAAATTTCAATGGAAGTCATGGGCGTGACTTATCCACTCAGCATCACAGTGATGTAAAGTAAACAGCAGTGTATCGGTAATCCAGGTTCAAGTGTACCCTGGGCCTGGGCTTTTCAGTTTTCAAGTTGTTATGGAAACATTTTTGTGACATCTATTTGATAGAAACTGGAAACCAGGGGCAATGAGCTGGCAGAACCGTTAGCACGCTGGGCGAAATGCTTAGCGGTATTTTGTCTGTCGTTACGTTCTGAGTTCAAATTCCACCGAGGTCGACTTTGCCTTTCATCCTTTCGGGGTCGATAAATTAAGTACCAGTTATGCACTGGGGTCAATATAATCGACTTAATCCCTTTGTCTGTCCTTATTTGTCCCCTCTGTGTTTAGCCCCTTGTAGGCAATAAAGAAATATGAAACTGGAAACCAGAAGTCTGCATATTGGTCTTTTTGACAACATCGATTCACTCCAATTTTTAATTTAATAATTTTAATAATTGCAAACCCTAATCATGAGTAAGAGAAAAAGTTATGAAGCAAGTTTTAAGTTGAAAGTGGTGGATTATGCAGATGAACATGGAATATTTGATATTTAACACATATTAGTTATATTTACATTAAAAAAGAGCCATGTGACTCCCCAGATTATAGTGTGACCTATCTACTGGACAGTTGCCCACAGTCCTCATGAAACTAGAGGCCCAATTCTGATCTTTGTATGCTATAACTGTTGTCAATAAATACTATAAGGCTCAGTGCATTGATTTTCTCAGGGACCCATAATGTTGCTAAGACAGCCCTGGTTGAGGGTCAGACTAAACATTGCTATGGGTTGTATGTGCTACTCCTTTGTGTTATAGGGTAGTGGTTCCAACATTTTCGTGATTCAAGTACAAACTTCCACTGATATTCCAAAACAATGTTTCCAGTTTGTTCAATCTGCACTTTTTGTAGGAATTGATCCCTTGCAAGGGATACTATTTGTAGGTAGGAACATTTGTTATTTTGTTGTATCTCTGGAGGGTCATTGTGCCAATAATAAACACACACTGGTTCAGTTTCACTTCCATAGTGTCATTTATTAATTGGTTGGTTATTTAACCAAATAACTAATTGATCTTTTGATTAATTGTTTTGTTAATCAAGTGATATTGTTTGCCAAAGTCCTTTCTTCCCTATTCAATGACCTCTCTGCTTCAGGTTAGCTGACCTGGCATAAAGAATGCTTAATCAAACAACTGATTAGCTAGTTGGTTTAATAGTTAACCAATTGATGAATAATAATTATAAAGAAGTGAAACAGAACCAGTGTGTGTGTGTGTGTGTGTTCATTATTGGTATAACGAGCCTCCAAAGATTCAACAAAACCTGTTTCAGCGAACGAGTTCACATCAAGAATCTTGCAAGCCAAATGCAAAAAATGAATCTTTGCCATTGTTTGTCTGTTGTTATTGATGTGAGCTGAGAGCAGATATAGCAGCAGTTTACTAGTGGAACGACAGCATGAGGAAAACGAACATCAATGGAGTAAGAAAACACATGGAGATATGAATAAGAGAAAAACAACAACAACAGTAGCAGCAGCAGCAGCTGCAGCAGTAATAGTAGTAGTAGTAATGCCGGAGATGAAAACACATGGTGTGTGTGTGACAGTAAGATAACATTTACAAAATAAATATGATTTATTAATATGATGTTGCCATCACATGAGGACGTAGATAGGTTTCATATGATAGTCAAAGAAATTTTAGTTGAAAGAAACACAAACTTCTTTATTTCGTATCAGTTTTCCTTTAAACAGTTTTGAGCAACTTAAGGTTTTCCGTTTTCTTCTTTTCTTCTGTTTTTTTTTTTGTTTGTTTTATTTGGTTTAAATAACAATACTTATTTATTTATTTATTTTTTTTCTAAAAGTTTTACCCAACTTCCATTTTGGAGGTAAAGTCTTTTAGTGAAGATGAATTGTAAAATAAATACCCAGCTAGGTATGTCTTTTGGAAGATTGGTTTTGTTGAAGCTTCTAATTCAATGCATATGTGTAAGAACATTCAAACAATATACCTCTCATATTGGAGATATGACCAACCCATTTCAGGCATGGGAGTATGGTTTAATTAAAAAGATATAAAAACAATATTTTAATTCAGAAGTAGTGTTTTTTTTTTTATTAAAAAAAAAAAAATTTTTGTATTTGTAATATTACATATGAAGGGGTGCTGAAAAATTCCTGGCTTTGGGTAAAAGAAAATACAAGACGCTCAGTTAATTATGATTTTGTTTAATGTACTCCCCTCTCAGATTCACACACTTATTGCAGTAGTCCTTCAGTTTTTCTAAACCCTGTAAAAGAACTCAGAAGGTTGTGTCTCCAACTCAGCCTTTTGTGTTACCCTTAAAGCCAGGAACTTTTCAGCACCCCCTCGTATAACTTATTCATGCCCCATGTGTTTTCTTACTTTGTGGCAGTGGTTCTCAACCATTCTTTACCTATGGATCCCTTTGATTCCTATTTTATTCTACTGAACATACAAAAGTCCCATTATATTGTTAAAATATTTTATGTATTGTAAAAATATAACCAGTTTATTGCCTATAAATTTTAACAACAAAATCTTATAAGGGTCATATGGACCACCATTGAGAATCACTGCTTTATAGGCGCAGGTGTGACTATGGTTGAGAAGCTTGCTCTCCAACCATATGGTTTTGGGTTCAGTCCCACTACATGACACCTTGGGAAAGTGTCTTCTACTGTAACCTCAGGCTAGCCAAAGCCTTTCATCCATTAGTGGTGGACAATAATCCTCCCCCTGCACCCAAAAAATCCAATGTAAGATAGTAGATTTGCAGAACTGTAATAATGTCAGACAAGATACCTTTGCAGCATTTGTTCCAGCTCTTAGTGTTCTGAGTCAAATTCCACCAAGATGTTCAAAAGATGCATTCCTGTCGACTTGCAGGACTAGAATGGGAATTAATACAAAATCCTCAAACCAAAAAGGCCAGCATGCACCAAATAGATGGTGCTGGGTAGGAGTTGAGAGAGCGGGATGGTTCCTCTTTCTGGAAAGATATATGTCCCAGTGTATGAATTAAATAAAGAAACTTACAAACTCAATATAACTGTACAACTAGCAAATACTACACAGGCACGGATGTATGGTTAAGATCTTGCTTTGTAATCAAATGGTCTTGGGTTCAATCCTAATGTGCAACACTTTGGGCAAGTGTCTTCTTCCATAACCCCAGACAGACTAAAACCTTGTGAGTGGATTTAGTAGACATAAACTGTGTGGAAACTCATCATATAATGTATGTATGTGTGTGTGCATGTACATATGTTTGTTTGTACATGTGTTTGTGTGTGTGTGTATGTATACATGTGTTTTCAGTTTGTGTTTGTTTCCTCATTGCTCGACAACTGTTGTTCGTTTGTTTACATCTCTGTAACTTAGTGATTCGACAAGAGAGACTGATGAAATAGATAACTCCCAGACTTCAAAAATAAAGTTAGGTTCTAACACTGGTTTCATAGTATGATATATGTATGTATGTATGTATGCACACACGTGCATATGTGTGTTTGTATGTGTGTGTGTATATATATATATATATATATATATCTTGATATTTTAAAATCAAGAAAAATGATGATAAATTTCTTTTTATAAAAGTGAGGGAGGAACTAAACTAAACATTGCTATGTGCCAAATCTAGCTTGTGGGCCACGTTTGATACCTCCCTCCCTGCCCTAATCTTTATGAAGGCCAGAAATCTTCACAAAACAATTCGTACAACTTCAATATGTCCCTCTAGAATCTTGGAATAAAGAAGAAAAAAACTAACTATTACATAAAACTGAAATACCAATTAATTTTCTATCTTCTTTCTCATCAATCTTGAATTCACTTAAAAAAAGACAAAGACAAAGGCAAAAATAAAATATATGTAAAAACCTAAAAGAATAACAGTTAATTGGACAAATTATTTGCCTAATTTATTGTGCCATTTGTTTCCTTCTCAACTCTCATATTTAACCCCACTCCAAGATTTTTCTTTATAGTCTAACAGTGTAGCTAGTCTATAGATCAAGTTAAATTCTTCTATAATCAGTGAACTTCCCCACTTAAAAATAACTGCAAAAGTTTTTCATCTCACCTTTACTTCTTTGCACTATTAGGTCAAGAATTTGAGAATTTCCATCATTGTTTCTTACCCTTGCCCATCAACACAAAGGGCAGACTTACACACACAAGTATGTATGTATGTATGTATGTGTCTGTACGTGTGTGTGTATGCATGCATGTGTGTGTGTGTAAATATAAAAAGGAATTTAGAAGTCAGATGTTACGAAGTTCTAGGATGTCAAGTTAAATGTCAGATGAATAAGTTTCATGGCAATGAAAGGAAAATTTTTTCTTGGAAGATGTCAGTTCCCAAAAATTCTTTAACACTAAGAGCTTAACTTTGATAGTTAACTTTTCATTCCTCTGTCTATAATAAAGTCATTAACAACAAACAAATATACTTTGAACTCTCACAGCTGACTTATAACATAATTGTTTTACGAGCATTGTTATATTTTCTATTCTTTAAAAAAAATTTTTTTTATATAAATGTTTTTAATTTCTGTGACACATAAAACTAATTTTCCTGAAATATCAAAGTTAAATCAGTTATTCTCTCTACTTTTTGTATCCCTGCATTATCAGATATGAATGCATTTATTCCCTGTAAATCTTACTCTTGAATATTTAGGGAGTCATTTCCCAGTTTGCTCTGAATGTTATTCTACATTTATTAGTCCCTTAAAGAAAAAAAAATGGTCTATAGTCTCCAAGTAGTTAGAGATATGGAATTAAGACCCGACTTTAAGCTATGATTTCATTCCAAGGTGAAGAATCTTTTAAATTTTACATTAGACCACCGTTTTCATTATCATTATCATCATTTTAACTTTTACTTACTTCACTTTTCCATGCTTGAGATTTGTTAGGCAAGTTTTCTAAACCAACCCTCATCAGTATCAAAGCAGGTTAATTTATATTTTTCCCTTAATCTGGACATGTTTTCCATGGAACATTACAAATGAACGACACTGCTTGTATGACGATGAAATTTGTTTACAATTTACACATGATGTTAAGACAAGGAGAAAAACACAGACACAGACACACACGCTAACACACATGCTCAGGGAAAACACTGCGACAGGGAGAAAATTCCAGAAAGATGAAAGTCTGGAAAGGAAGGATTTGGTGAAATGCTTCATGTGGAACACAGGAGGTGATGTGTAGAAAGCATGATTGGAGAAGAAGAGATTAACAGTTTGATCATCATCATCATCATCATCATTGTCATACTTCTACTTTTCCATGCTTTCATTGAGTCAGATACAATTTGCCAAGGCAGATTTGTCTATGGCTGCATGCTTTTCCTGTTGCCAACCCAAGCAAGGTAATATTTCCCTATAGTTAGGCATATTTTACTCAGAAGACTGGAAACTGAAAATGCACAACATTGCTTATATGATGATGATGCTCATTTACAGCCATCACGTGATGTTAAGACAAGGGAACACACAACCACACACACACACACACACACACACGTGTATGTGTGTATGTGTGATGACCGTCCACATAGTTTCTGTCTACCAAATCTACTCATAAGGCTTTGATTACCATGGGGCTATAGTAGAAGACAACACTTACTCATTACAATAATAATATTAAAAAAAAAGACACCCAATAAACTTGCAAATATTTACCATTTCCCTGTTGCTAACCAATCTCTATAAGAACTGAAACATCTGGCGAGTCTCTTTATAGATTTGTTTCTAAGATAGCTTCCCTACACAATGTACAACAAAAACTAAGAATTATTCATCTTTCTTTTTCTTTTTTTGGTTTCATTTTCGGTCAGTAGGGTTTCCAGATCAAGCTTCATGCTACCTTCTTTTCATCGAATATAGAACTAAATCTATCAAGTAATTCTATTTAGGTTAAATAATTTATGTATTCAGTTCAGCACTATCAACTGATGACTAATGGGTGGTATTTCCGTGTGAATACAAAGAGATCCAATAGTTACTGATATCTCATAGCTATTGCTCGGAGAACTAAATTATTTTGGAATAAGTAATATATTATTTCAACTAAATTCTTTTGGTCCTACTGTCTTGTGATTAGGAGATAAATCTTCCCAACAAGAAATCAAAATGTCAAATGGACTTAGCAGGAAATGAAAATGTTCTACAGTCTTCAGTTAATCTGTATTCTCCAATCTTTTAAAAGAACACAATTATCACAGTAATATATATTGTCAAAATACTTCTTGGCAGATTTATTGGAAACAAGTACTAATGAGATCAGCGTCATCGTCATCATCATCATCATAATTCCCCAAAACACTATTATCTCTGCTGCCACTACCAAAATGACCACTGTCACCACCACCACCACCACCATCTCACCACCATCATCGTCTCACCATTTTTAGCACACTTATATATAATCATATTGGAATAGGATGGACAGGCCTACTTAATAATTTATCCCCAATCAAGGCAATGAACTGGCAGAATCGGGAGCATGCCAGGCAAAATGCTTAGCGGCATTTTATCCGTCCTTACATTCTGAGTTCAAATTCCACCAAAGTCGACTTTGCCCTTAAGGGTAGTGAGCTGGCAGAATCATTAGCACGCCGGACAAACTGTTTAGTGGCATTTTGTCAGTCTTTACATCCTGAGTTCAAATTCTGCTGGGGTTAACTTTGCCTTTCATCCTTTTGGGGTTGATAAAATAAGTACCGGATGAACACTGGGGACAATGTAATCAACTTAGCCCCTTTCCTGAGATTGTGGGCCTTGTGCTAAAATTTGAAACCAATGTATCTCCAATCAGCTCTTTTATGCCGTTTTCCTCTTATTTTTCTTGTAAGTTCTACCAGACCAATTATTACACCTCCAAATCTCCCCAAACATCTTTATAGCTATTCCCCATCAACACGAGCAACACATTTTGATCAACCCATATTATCTGTATGCAATGCATGTTCATATCAGTAGAACCATGTCCTTGCATATACAAATTAATAATTCTAATGTCCAGTCTCTCTTTCAGCTCACTCACACTCAAGCCTCCCCACTCTCTCCTATTGTTAGGTAACTTATGAGTCATACTCAATTCTTTCCCTTCTTTTGGTCTAGATCCTCTTATCACACTGTCTCATATGCAGGGTCACACTAACGGCATGCACATTTTACAGTTTATGCTCAGGAGCAAATCACTTTGTCTTCAACCAATTATACGCTATAAATACCATGTTATCAGTGACCCTGCCCCTAGTAGCAAGTTTTCTAAGAAACGGATATATCTGCTAATTATTTAGGAAGTTATCTGAATTTTTAGTATTTGCAATAAATGTGACATGTATATATTTAATGTAATATCTCAGAGCTTGCGCTATCTCTTCTTAACCATCTGACTAATATAGTATCAAGTTCTTACCTAATTCATTCCCTAAATGTCACTTGAACTTATCAGTAATGGTTCATTCAAGACTGATTTTCATGTACTGATAGGTGTAATATCTCAGAGCTTGATTTTCATGTACTGATAGGTGTAATATCTCAGAGCTGATTTTCATGTATTGATAGGTGTTGTTAGATGATTTGTAAGAAACAGGGTTCACTTGATATTCAAGAGCTTAGAGTTAGCCACAAAGCAGAGAAGAAAAAAAACTGTTGACTGACAATTGCCAGAAGTTTCTTAGAAAGCAAGCCACTATATCTGGCTCAAAAAAGTGAATGAATGGTGCAGCAAGAACAAGCATTGAGGATGATAGAAACATCTGGCTCAAAGGCGGCGAGCTGGCAGAAACATTAGCACGCCGGGCGAAATGCTTAGCGGTATTTCGTCTGCCGCTATGTTCTGAGTTCAAATTCCTCCGAGGTCGACTTTGCCTTTCATCCTTTCGGGGTCGATTAAGTAAGTACCAGTTACCCACTGGGGTCGGTGTAATCGACTTAATCCCTTTGTCTGTCCTTGTTTGTCCCCTCTATGTTTGGCCTCTTGTGGGCAATAAAGAAATAAGAAACATCTGGCTCAAAGTTGCAATATTTGACTCTCCAAAAAGGCCCATCACCAAACTTTGGTGCCTTGGGGTGCTGCAGAATATTCTGGGTAGGCACTAATTTGTAATAATGCTAAAGTGGAGTTTTTAAATAAACGTATCACTGTGAATCAAAGGGTGCACTATTGAATAGTGAGGGGGCAGTGCCACCCCCTTAGTGATGGACATGTCTACAAAGCTCATATTGTTGTGTGGGAGTTTTGTCACCTACATCAGCAGGTAGGCCTGGGCAGCTCTGGTTTTGGGGTGGAAGGCACTGAAATACCTACAGAGCTGCTTCCAGTGTCTGATGGGACACTGACTTCAGAATTTGGTGATAGAGTGCAGCAGCACCCACAACACATAGACAGTTTACTATAGACAGTCGAGGTGACATGAAATTGAGATCTGGAAATTGATATTCAATATATAACAAATGTTGACTGAAAAATGTTGGACTTGAGTGACTAAATTTACTTGTAGTTATTTCTTCCTTGTCACCACATCACTGCAACAATAACAGTTTATAATGTAGGGGTATCCAATGTTCTCCAGTTCAGTTTGCTATTAGCAAATTTTAAGCTTGATTCCATTAAGTACTTCACAAAAACCAGCCATTAGTAAAATCAATAATTGATTGTATTTCGGATGTTACTGTAGTGAGTATTATGGAATATTAGGTAAAGTCTCAGAGGGATAAGGTCATCATGGATTCATTCTCAATTCTTGGTTGAAGTCAGTTACCTTAGTTAATGCTGCTTATTCTTGAGAAAAGGTTCAACATAACTTTTGATTCTTCGTGGGACTTTTGTGAAGATATATATATATAACATCACATTGATATGACTTAGTCATGCATTATCTTGTAGCTTTGAGACTTCAATGATGTGATTGTTTATTTTTAGAATAATATTGTAGGGTAAGTGTGAGAGGCCGGATCTGGCCAGTTTGAACATAATACAAGTAGAATATTTTGGCTGGATATGGTCGGTTCAAATGCTAAAGGGTTAAACACTTTCTCTCTTCTCATACGCATAGAGAGATATACTCACAGACATTAAGAGAGAAAGAGAGAGAGGGGGACAGACAGACAGACAGACAGAGCAAGAGTGTTGAAGAGAACAAGAAAAGCCTTAAATACGTCAGTGTTGAACGTGCAACATTAAATAGGTTGTGTCAGATAGACTGAAAGCCATCTTACAGATTTTGTGGATTTTATAGTTTGAAAGTGGTATTTTTGGGTTTCAGTTATTTTCTGAATTTGATAACTGGCAGCACCATACTGATAATATTTAATATACTATATCATGTCACTAACAAAACAGTCCTTGTGTTTACTCAAAGGATGAAATTAAGATATTTTAATTGAAGAGTGGAGGCTTATATAATTTTTAAAAAACAAAAAAAGACAAAATTTGCTAACTGGCAAATTTCTGTGCTGACCCACAGCAAAAATAATTAGAAGGAACATTGTTCAAGATTAATTACTGTAAAATGAGAACCAGTTGTTGCACTGTGGTGGCTTGTGCACCTCAATGGCCCTTAGAGCTTTGTCAGTCGAGTGCAAGCTCCTGGTAGGACTTCCTATGCTGGACAGGTCAAAGGACTGAGGCCAGACTAATATGTATCACCTCTTCCCAGAGGTAAAAAAAAATTGAATTTGTATTGGGCTTAGGCAAAATTATAGAAGCAACAATGACAATTCAGAACCAACTAGACCTGGGAGAGGAACATATTAACTCGTCATCATAATCATCTTCACCACCACCACCACCACCATCATCATCATTTAACATCTGTTTTCTGTGCAGGCATGGGTGGAAGGTTTGACTGGGACTGGTAAGGCTGGGAGCCACACCAGGTTCCATTGTCTGGTTTGGCTTTGTTTCTACAGCTGGATGCCCTTCCTAATGCCAACCACTTTACAAAGTGTACCGGGTGCTTTTTACATGGCACCAGCACCTGCACCTGCACTAATGCTTTTTGTGTGGCCCCTAAAAAGCACTCCATCAGGGAATCATATAACACAGTGCAGGAAAATCCAAAGGGAAATTACGAGGGGGGGGTACTGAAAAGTTCCTGGCTTTCGGTAAAAGAAAACATAGGAGTATCAGTTAATTATGATTTTATTCAACATATTTCCCCTCTCAGATTCACACACTTATTGCAGCAGTCCTTCAGTTTTTGTAAGCCCTGTAAATGAATTCAGAAAGTTGGGCATCCAACTAGGACTTTCACAATGCCCTTAAAGCCAGGAACTTTTCAGCATTCTCTTGCACAAGGAATTAACAGGGATCCAGCTAGAGAGAAGAAGTAAAGAGACCCCAGAGTGAAGAACACTGATGGTGAGTTGTTGACGGCTTATGCTCGATAGAGAGCAAAGATTTTCAATAAGTTAGTAAATCTGGTGAGGCTTAAGAAAGAAGCATGAAGAAATAGTGTTTCATCTATTAACTATCCTGTCCTTTTTGTGTATTGTCTATTCAACACGTTTATCGTTATTCAAGACAGTAAGCTGTGATATTAGGGAAATACAGTTACTATTTCTAGCAAGCTGACACACCACATTAGCCAAGGTAAACACCAGTAACAGTCTGCAATTTATTCAATTGATTATACACCTTTGTTTTAGAGGAGAAACAAAAAAGCTATCATTATTGTTGAAATGTTTTTAATCTTTGTTTTTCTTGAATGTGGTCAGATGTGTTTCTATCATGGACATATATCTCCTTATCCAATTACAAGCTATATAATCTTACCTGATTCACCGTGTTATCATCCTGTCACCTCTGACAGACAGTGCCTTATCCAATTATTGTATACTTTTCAATCTGCAATCAGTGTTTACGATATCAATTTATCTACTTAGTTCTTTCAGTATTAATGTTTGTTTGTTTTATAGAGTTAGTTTTAGTGTTTTGTGAGATTTCTTTCTTGAGAAATATGTAATATATTAAAAGATTACAATTGCCCCTACAAACCACTGTAAGGTAAGACACATTACTTTGACTCCAGTAAAGTCTGAAGAACCTATTAGATACATGTTTTACAAGTTTTTCTTTCTTTTTCAATTAATTTACTCTATATCTCTATCATTAGTCTTCAGATACTCTATTTAAAAATGATATGTATGAGTATATGTGTATATATATATATATATATATATATATAGTGAGAAT
>NC_069000.1:14511414-14513884 GCF_001194135.2 Octopus bimaculoides
TATATATATATATATATATATATATATATATATATATATATATATATATATATATATATATATGTATAGATATATATATCTATGCCTATGCATGTATGTATACAAACACACATACACACAGAAATCACACTTATACACATCTTCGAGGTTCTCATCGATGGTACCGCTCTTGTAGCTACAAGTAGTCACATGCATTTCTCTCACTGCGGAACAGAGCATGCTATTATAAATACCATTTTGACAACTTAGTCCATTATATTTCCAGTACTTATTAAATGAGGTAAATAGCCGTGGCCTCAGTGACTCGAAGTCCCTGTCCTATATCTCTGTCAAGTGAGCTATTGTTCTTTACTATGCAAATTATATTGTAAATTGTAAAATTAGGTCAACCGAAATGTTTACTTAAAAAAAAAAATAAAAGCTATGATTGTTTCTATTAATTTAAGCATCACCTATTTTTAATATTATTAGAGAGAAAACGCATAATATTTCTCTGTATCTCTGAAATAATTTTTTGGATAACGAATAACACTCACACTTCAAGTCATAAGGTAGCATGTGAATACGGTAACTGAGGAATAACAATTTTGATTTCAGTTGAATGACATTTAGCTTGGTGCAGTCTGAACCACACATATACACAAACTCTGTCGGTCAGATAGGTTATGCATACATATGTGTGTGTGTGTATATATATATATATATATATATATAGTCAATACTCAGAATAAATTTTCCAGATGTGTAGGATTGGCAGTTAGTGTTGTGACATATTTTGCAACCTGCTTAAACGTATGAATTAATATTAAATTTACAGAATGACTCAGGAAACATAAATGGTTCCAACTGTACTGAGATTAAATGAACCTTCAATTTAAAAGCCATGATCCTTTTGATATTTTCACCCAAGAGACCTCCCACCACACACACACACACACACACACACACACACAAACACACACACACCTGCACGTGTATGTTCATTTTTATGTCTGTTTTTTTCCATGCTAGAATGGTTTGGATGAGGAACTTACTTAAAGTGGGATCTTACAGCCAAAATAGCTGCAGCAGATGTGGCTGTGTGATCAAGAGGTTTGCTTCCTAGCAATAAGGTTTCAACTTTGAGTTTTCTTACTGCATGGCTCCTGAGGCAAGTGTTTCTATATCATAGCCCTGAGCTGACTAAATCTTTGTGAAAGTATTTGACAGATGGAAACTGAAAGAAGCCTGTATATGTACGTATGTATTTATATCCTAGAAAAATTGGGCACCTACATCGAGAGCAAGCATTGCAAGTTGTGTACGGCAGAACAGGCAAGGATTTTAGAGAACTCCCTCATCTTGGGGAACATCTTAAATTCCAGGATGGAAGTCTTCAAACCCTGCTTACATTTCAGGCAGTTCCTACTGAAATCCTGGGACCTGCAAGCTGACTGGGTGGATTCTGGATAGCGGTTGACCCTTCTCCTTTGTGTGTTCAGTAAGTAGCTACAAGGTCTTTTCTCCCTCCATTTTGAAGAGAGTTTATAGGCCACCGGCCATTAGGGTCTGACAAGATGTTGTAAAACTAAGCGTTTTATGGACACAAGATCCTGGATAACCCTATAGATTGGCCATAACTACCTTTATCTAAATATATATATATATATTATAAGATCTGGTAATTAGTCATATATTAATATATTAATTAATATCGATCAATTATCAGGGGGCCAGCACATTTAAAGAATCAAAGAGATTCAGAAATATTATCTGCAATCTCAGGGGATTAAGGTACATTTTAAAAAATAACGTCGACCACTAACGTGGACAATTAATGCACTAGAGAACTTTTGAGAACTTAATAGACACAAGATGTGATCTATTTCTAGCGCATTAATTGTCCACGTTAGTGGTCGACGTTATTTTTTAAAATATATATATATATATATATATATATATATAATCAAATTGAGGGAGTAGAACAGGCAAAATGCATGCTACATATGTTTCTTAGCTAACTGAATCTCAGATGTAAAAGTTATGCAACAAGAAGTGCTTAACATAACTAGTCATCACTTGACATAATGTGATGGCTGTTATACAGCAATGTCCTCCATTCCCAATCTTTTTTGAAAATGTATCTGTCCATGGTGGACCTTCCTTGGAAATCGGTGAGTGTTAAGCACAGGAAGGGCATCTGGCTGTAGAAAATCTGCCTTGATACATTCCATCCAACCCATGCAAGCATGGAAAGTGGATATTAAAATGATAATGATGATATATATGTATGTGTGTGTGTGTGTGTGTGTGTAGGTGCAGGTATGGCTGTAGGCACAAGCGGGGTTGTGTAATAAACAACTTGCTTCCCAGCCTCATAGTTCAGGGTTCAGTCCCACTGTGCGGCCCCTTGGACAAGTGTCTTGTACTTTGCCTTGGGCTGACCAAAGCCTTGTGAGTGGATTTGGTAGATAAAAGCTGAAAGAAGCTC
>NC_069000.1:14513957-14517160 GCF_001194135.2 Octopus bimaculoides
ATATATGTATGTGTATGCGTGTCTTTGTGTCGTCTGTGTTTGTCCCCCACCACCACTTAACAACTGGTGTTAGTGTGTTTGTACCTCCATAAATTGATGCTTTAGTGGTGCCCACCATGACTGCAGTCTACTGGCTGAAACAAGTAAAAGATAAAACACACACACACACACACACACACACACACACACACATACACATCCATGTATTGTATTTGATTGTGCATGATTAGAGAGAGCAATGTATCAGATAAAAGCAATAGAGCAACAGAGAAGTGTATGGAGAAGAGAAGTGACAGAATCTGAGACATTAAGAGAGAGAGAGAGAGAGAGAAAGAGAAAGCTGGAAGGAAGAAAAGTGTGATAGGAAAGCTTATAAAGAGTACTGAGATGAACTAACGTACAATAGTGACTCCGGTGTAAGTGACTTGAGAGAGTCTGAGATATTAGAGGTCAATGCCTTTTAGAGCAGCCAATTTGCAAGTTATTCTAAAGAACAGTCTGTGTCTGATATAAAGGTTAAACAAAGTAAGATTTATAATGGAAAGATAAATTTAGTAAATTGTAATGTATAACATAGGCAAAACTAATAAACATTAATAGGAAGTTATGTTTTTGTGTCCTCATTGTATGAATATTCTCAAAAAAAGAATGTTTTGTTTGCATGATTTATTAAATGTTTGTCAGGGTAGTAACTAATTAGATTTAGTATTATAGGTGTAAAAGAAAGAATTGGGTGTAAAATTGTGCAGTTTATAGGCACAGGTATGGCTGCGTGGTTGTGAAGCTTGCTTCCCAACCATATGGTTTTAAGTTCAGTTCCACTGCACAGTACCTTGGGTAAGTGTTTTCTACTGTAACCCTAGGCAGACTAAAGCTTTGTGAATGAGTTTAGTAGACGGAAACTGAAAGAAGCCTGTCTTATGTGTGTGTGTGTGTGTGTGTATCATCATCATCGTTTAATGTTCATTTTCCATGCTGGCATGGGTTGGACAGCTTCACAGGAACTGGCAAGGCCAGGGGCCACACCAAATAACATAGTCTGTTTTGACTTCTAATGCCAACTGTTAGGAAAGGTATCTGTGTGCGTGTGTGTGTATTTGTATATTTATATATATATTTATATATGCATTTGTAAATGTGTTTGTGTTTTTAAGTGTGTCACTGTTTCCTTGCCTGTTTCACGGCAGGGTAGATACAACTGGTGTCTTTTATTTCCAATCTTCAGTGAAAACTTGTCTGGTCACGGGGAAATATTACTCAACCGGGAAACAGGTGAGGGTTGGTGACAGGAAGGGCATCCGGCTTTAAAGATCTGCTTCAACAAATTCTATCAATCTATCAATCGATCAATCCATCCATCCAGATAGATAGAAAGGTAGACAGATAGAAAGGTAGACAGACAGACAGGCAGGTAGATAGATAGATAGATAGATAGATAGATAGAATTGTCTGGTAAGAAGGTGAGGAGCTGGCAGAAACGTTAGCACACAGGACGAAATGCTTAGTGGTATTTCGTCTGTCTTGACGTTCTGAGTTCAAATTCCGTCGAGGTCGACTTTGCCTTTCATCCTTTTGGGGTCGATAAATTAAGTACCAGTTACACATTGGGGTCGATGTAATCGACTTAATCCGTTTGTCTGTCCTTGCTTGTCCCCTCTATGTTTAGCCCCTTGTGGGCAATAAAGAAATAAGAAGTTTGCTTCCCAACCAAATGGTTCCAGTTTTCAATTCCACTGCATGGTACCTTGGGCATGAGGCTGACCAAAATTATTGTGAGTGGATTTGGTAGATGGAACCTGAAAGAAGCCTGTCATACATATAGCTATATGTGTATCAGTGTGTGTTGTGTGTGTGTGTTTTTGAGTCTGTGTTTCTCCCCCATCATTGCTTGACAACCGATGTTGGTGTGTTTGTGTCTCCAGAACTTAATGCTTCAGCAAAAGTTTCTGATAAAATAAGCACCACAATATAAGTACTGGGGTTATTTCCTTTGACTAAAAGTCTTCAAATGAGTGCCCCAGCATGGCCACGGTTTAATCAGTGAAACAAGTAAAAGATTAAAGACAAAAGATGTGAATTCATGTGTTGAAACAGATATTATTATACTTTATGATGATGATGCTACCAATTAAATCATACACTCTGCTCGTATTTCTCATCAGTTTATTTTCAATTAATTAGACAATTAGCCATTTAATCAATTGATTAATTGGTTTGTTGAACTCCTTTCATCATGGTCTACAACTTCATTCAGGACGATGTATTGGGTTGTCCGGAAAGTTCGTGCCAATTTTTAAAGGAAAGAAAAAAAAGGTCAATAAATACTTGCCATTACATTTTTAATCAACCAAATATGAACCATTTTGTTGCACAATGCGTCTCCATCTTTCCTTTAACTTGAAAATACCCCATTCCCAGAATTGAGGAGGTTTCACGGCAAATAAGTCGAAAGGTAAGCTACTATAAATCGGCATGAACTTTCCGAACAACCCAATACATTGCTTTACATCTTTGTCATACCCACTTCTTCTTTGCTCTTTGCTTTATATGTGAAAGTGAATTTTGTTCACATTGTGTCATGTTCCCATTGTGCTTGTATGCTTGATTCGAAACTGGGCAGACGGTACTTTTTTATGTAATGGTTCATGTGTGTGTATGTGTGGGTTTTGTTTTGTTCACCTTCAGCCTTCATTACACTCCCACATATTTGTGTGTGTGTGTATATTCTTTTATTCTTTTACTCATTTCAGTCATTTCACTGCGGCCATACTGGAGCACTTCCTTAAAGGGTTTTTAGTTAAACAAATTGACACCAGGACTTTCTTTTTAAAGCTTAGTACTTATTCTATCAGTCTGTTTTGCTGAACTGTTAAGTTACAGGGATGTAAATACACCAACACCAGTTGTGAAGCAGTCATGGAGGGACAAACACAGACACATAGATACACACACGACAGGCTTCTTTCAGTTTCTGTCTACCAAATCCACTCACAAGGCTTTGGTTGGCCTGAGGCTATGGTAGAAGACACTTGCCCAAGGTGCCACACAATGAGACTGAACCCGGAACCATTGGTTGGGATGCAAGCTTCTTACCACACAGTCACACCTGTGCCTATTTATACACACACACACACACACACACATACATATAAGTATGTATATGTGTATATCTATAGATGTACATATGTATATATGTATTCATA
>NC_069000.1:14519281-14522208 GCF_001194135.2 Octopus bimaculoides
TATATATATATATATTTATATATATAGGAACACACACATATAGGAACACACACAACACACATATGTAAACATAGATGTGTAGATATAATCTCAGGTCCAAGTCCAAAGTTCACAACACAAAACCCACAAATGGTGACACACTCACAGTAACAGTAGCAGCAGCAGCAGCAGCAGCAGCAGCAGCAGCAGCAGCAGCAGCATTTAAAATTATACACACACCCATCCACCTAGTGTATATGTAAATAACAAACTTCACTGTTCACATACATAGAAAAGAGCAAAGAAGGAGTGTGTATGTGTGTGTGTGCGTGCGTGCTAGCCTGGAGAAGGCTAATCAGTAGCACATCTTTACCCTTTGACCAAACTGTCCCCTCGCAGATGTGCTTTTGTAAAAACAAAACCATTCTAAGTTGACTTGATTTTCTCCTTTTAATAAAAGTCTATAAAACAAGCATATTTAACCCTTTAGCGTTCAGATTACTGACAAACAATAATGCCTGTTTATTCACATTGTTTTGAATAATCACGGATTATCTCATATCTTTCCGATTTCTATTGTGCTATTGTCTATTTTTAGCATGACATTGTAGAGTAGGTGTGAGAGGCCAGACCTAGCTACTTTGAATATAAAACAGATAAATATTTGGGACTGATATGGCTGGTTTAAACAAACCCTTTACTATTCAGAATACTCTGTCAAATGTAATATTTATTCACATTGTTTTGAATTTATCATATATTATCTTGTAGCTTCAAGGTTTAGACAATAGAATTGTTTATTTTCAGTATGACATTGTAGAGTAGGTGTGAAAGGCCTGACCTGGCCAGTTTGAACATATTACTCATAGCATATTTGGTTCTGATAAGGCTGGTTTGAATACTAAAAGGTTGATAGTCTCTCATGCAATTAATACTCTAAATCAGTGGTTTTCAATTAGGATCCATACAAACCTTGGAAGTCTACAAAAAACTTTTAGGGGCCCCATGCAAGCAAAATAGTAAAGTTGGGGATCCACAGTAGTGTCTTAAAGGTCCGTGAAAAAAATTTGCCTTTAGATATATTTATCATAGGAAACAGCAAGGTCTCTTCCTATAATGTTTTACATAGTTTTAGCATGTTTTTGGTTACCGAAATGTTCTCTCACAGAGGGCTTTTACAAACCTACACAATTCAATAAATGAAAAACAAAAGAAGAATTTTGAAAGGAGTACCTATAAAACTAGTTTCTGAACATCACAGGGTTCCGGGGGTCCACCAGAATAAAATAGTAATCGAAGGGGTCCAGTGGTAAAAAAAAAATGGTTGGGAACCACTGGTCTAAATTAGCCTTTACACAAATGTATGTATTTTTGAAGTTTGAATACTCACTAGACTAGTGGTTCTCAACTGGGGTCCATATGACCCTGAAGGGTCCATATAAGGTTCTGTTGTTAAAATTTATGTGCAATAAATTGGTTAAACTTCTACAATGCATAAAATATTTCAACAATATTTTTATACAATTCTTAATATTTAATTATAAAAATATAAATTTAAATGTTGAAGTGAATCTAATGGTCTTTGTGTGTTATTTTAAATGGCTTATAGACACCTTCCACACTGCAATTGTTTTCGTTCCAGCACACGATCTCAGATCAGGTCACTTGCTATGCAAGTACATCTCTGTAGTATAATAATAGGAATTTTTTTAAACATCATGTGGGAATAAGGGTTCATCAGAAGAAAATAGGGATCATAAAGGGTCCATAGGAAAAAAAAACGGGTTCAGAAACACTACAGTAGACATTTACATCTAAAATATAATTTCAAATACTTATGTACACACACACACACACACACACACATACTCAGTTATGTGCGTGCACATACACATACACACTAAAATATACAATTTGTACATGCATATGCAAAGCATGATGTAATCACAAACACAATAAACAACGCAGTCATTTACCACACCCAGATGCATACCAATATTCACACACACACACACACACACACACACACACACACACTTTTATACTCTCATGCACATTCACACTTCCCAGGCACATTCATACACTAGCAAACCCTTCACATTCATACACAAATATATAATCAACGTAATCATTTTAACGTCCACTTTTTTCATTTTTGCATGGGTTGGATGAGGCACATTTTCTACAGCTGGATGCCCTTCCTGTTGCCAACTCTCACCTGTTTCCATGGAAGATTTAAAACAAAGGACACTGCTTGAGTGATGACAATGCTCATTTTAGAACTATTGCATAATATTAAGACAAGGGGACACAAAGATATACATGCATACATGTGTATACTGATATATGACAAGCTTCTTTCAGTTTCCATCAACCAAATCCAATCATAAGGCTTTGGTTTGTAGGGGGCTATAGTAGAAAATACTTGGTCATGGTGCTACTTTGAGGGACTGAACCCTGGACCATATCGTTGGGAAGCAATCTTCCGAACAACAGAAGCAATGCATGTTTTTAAAACAAGGACAACAAGAGCACTGTTTTTTGAATAATATCCATGTAAAGATAGGCATGGAGGCAGACACACACGCACATGCATATGTGCATTCTTGAAATATTTGTTCTGCACCAAGTTACAGATATTCCCCTGTCACTTTTCCCAGCAGAAATGCAGTGAACCAACCAGTGTGTGCATCCCAATGGAAAACTATAGCCAACAATGCTATTTTTCACCAATTGCCTTATAAGATTAATAAACTTAGGCATAGGAGTGGCTGTGTGGTAAGTAGCTTGCTTATGAACCACATGGTTCCGGGTTCAGTCCCACTGCGTGGCACCTTGGGCAAGTGTCTTCTACTATAGCCTTGGGCTGACCAAAGCCTTGTGAGTGGATTTGGTAGACGGAAACTGAAAGAAGCCCGTCGTATATATATATATATATATATATATAT
>NC_069000.1:14522273-14522749 GCF_001194135.2 Octopus bimaculoides
GTGTGTGTGTGTGTGTGTGTGTGTGTTTGCGTGTGTATGTTTGTCCCCCCATCATCGCTTGACAACCGATGCTAGTGTGTTTACGTCCCCGTAACTTAGCAGCTTGGCAAAAGAGACAGATAGAATAAGTACTAGGCTTACATAGAATAAGTCCTGGGGTCGATTTGCTCGACTAAGGGCGGTGCTTCAGCATGGCCACAGTCAAATGACTGAAACAAGTAAAAGAGTAAAAAAAGAGTAATATAAATATCTATTTTTAAAACTAGTCATTTACTTAAAGACAAATAATTTTTCTCAAAATAGGTTATGCAATTTTATTATATATTCTTTATTTTTAATATCATTATTCTTTATTATTATATCACTGACACTTTTACTACCATTAGGCACAAAAACACGAACCTTTATACAAATCTATAGGTGTTGAGTTTTCCTTTCTTTCTTTCTTTCTTTCTTTCTTTCTTTCTTTCTTTCTT
>NC_069000.1:14522849-14524782 GCF_001194135.2 Octopus bimaculoides
GTGTGTGTATGTGTATGTCTGCATGCATATGTGTGTGTGTGTGTGTGTGTGCATGAAAGTTGTTATGTCCAGTTCTCTCATGAGATTAGCACAGTGACAAAAAAAAGAAAAAGTGTTAGCACATTACTATCCCTTGTAAACAAACATATGTGTCTAATGGTTTTGTACTCTCAAATTATTTAGACTAAAAATTCTTTTGTGTAACAGGAAAGGATTGACAGTGGGAAAAATACTGCCTCAGATTATTGAGACCCATCCAACCAATGACAGCATAGAAAAACAAGTATAAAATCAATGATTTACAAGTCCTTCACATAATAGAAAACTAAAACGGTTTGTTTGGGTCTTTACCTAATTTATTTTGTTATAGTTGAAAAAGGTAATCAAATAAAGTTCCTGAGTGGCTGTGTGGTAAGTAGCTTGCTTACCAACCACATGTTTCTGGGTTCATTCCCACTGCGTGGCACCTTGGGAAAGTGTCTTCTACTATAGCCTCGGGCCGACCAAAGCCTTGTGAATGGATTTGGTAGACGGAAACTGAAAGAAGCCTGTCGTATAAATGTATATATATATATGTATGTGTATATGTTTGTGTGTCTGTGTCTGTCCCCACAACATCGCTTGACAACCGATGGTAGTGTGTTTGCGTCCCCGTAACCTAGCGGTTCCGTAAAATAGACCGATAGAATAAGTGCTAGGCTTACAAAGAATAAGCTCTGGGGTCGATTTGCTCGACTACAAAGGCGGTGCTCCAGCATGGCCACAGTCAAATGACTGAAACAAGTAAAAGCATAAAAGAGTAACCCAAGTATTCTACCTGTCTTATGTTCAAACTTGCCCCTTCTGGCCTCTCACACTCACCCTTCAATGTCATTCTAAGAGCAATCATGCCATAAAAATCTCAAAGCTACAAGATAATGCATGATTAATTGAAAACAATGTCAATAAATAAACATTATGTTTGACAGAGTAATTTCAATGCTAAAGGGTGAAAATGATCTTGTCAGGTAGCCTCACTAAAGATAAACACATGAACAGCTAATGTTTTGTTTCTACCGCCTTTAAGAACGAATCTAAAGCATAATCTTAAACATTTAAGCAACGTGTGTCAAATAAAGCTACTTGATGCACCTACCAACTTGTTCTAGGATTAATGAGTATATAAGGATTAAGAAATATTTAAACTGTATCTCTTTATCTAGATTTAGAAAGAAAACAGACAAATGATGCTAGAAAAAATGTGTGAAAATATTATAATAGGTACAGACATGGCTCTGTGGTTAAGAAGCTCATTTTATGACCATCATGGTTTTGGATTCAGTCCAATTGGGCATCACCTTAGGCAAGTGTTTTGTACTATAGCTCTGGGCTGACCAATACCTTGTGAGTGAGTTTGGTTGATAGAAACTATGTAGAAGCTCATTGTGTGTATATATGTGTGTGTGTGTGTGTATGTATCATCATCATCATCGTTTAACGTCTGCTTTCCATGCTAGCATGGGTTGGACGATTTGACTGAGGACTGGTGAACCAGATGGCTACACCAGGCTCCAATCTGATTTGGCAGAGTTTCTACAGCTGGATGCCCCTCCTAACGCCAACCACTCCGAGAGTGTAGTGGGTGCTTTTTACGTGCCACCTGCACAGGAGCCAGTCCAGCGATATAAAATACGAGAGAAAGAAAATGAAATTCGTGGGAGACTTTATTATTCATAACAATTGTTTTGACCCATCATGCATTGGTGCCTCATGAGTGAGATACCATTTTCTTTCTCTCAATCATGAAGGAAATCCTGAGGTAAATCTAGTGGTATATACCTCCACACTGGTAATGACATCAGGTAGCTGAATACTGTGAACAGGATTTAAATGGTATACTATAAGGTGTATAACCGAATTTAATTTATATATATATATATATATATATATATAT
>NC_069000.1:14526179-14529754 GCF_001194135.2 Octopus bimaculoides
GTAAGTGGATTTGATAGACGGAAACTGAAAGAAGCCTGTCGTATATATGTATATATATATACATATATGTATATGTGTGTATATGTTTGTGTGTCTGTGTTTGTCCCCCCCCCAACATCGCTTGACAACCGATGGGGGAATGTTTAGGTCCCCGTAACTTAGCGGTTCGGCAAAAGAGACCGATAGAATAAGTACTAGGCATCCAAAGAATAAGTCCTGGGGTCGATTTGCTCGACTAAAGGCGGTGCTCCAGCATGGCCGCAGTTAAATGACTGAAACAAGTAAAAGAGTAAGAGTATATATCTTCATGTGTATGTGTGTGTGTTTTTATGCTTATGTTTGTTGCCCACCACTCGACAACCAATGTTGGTTTGTTTATAACCCTGTAATTTAGCAGCTCAACAAAGGAGACCAACAGAACGAGTACCACACTAAACCTATGAAAGTAGTGCCCCAGCATGACCACAATCTAATAATTGAAGCAAATAAAAGATAAAATAGCTAATAGCTATACTTTAGCAATTAGATGTCTAGGCTGCACCCAAATGTTCAACTGGCTTCCTCTGGTTTATAAGGCTGCCTAAACACACATAACTAAGGTTACTCTACAACAGGAGTGAGGAACCTATTTTTAGCCCTGGGAGTAGACTGAAAGTGCATTAGTACCTAAGAAGATATGGCGTACTGTGAAATATAATGAAATCTTTTATTCTTTGATTGAGTTTAGGCATTGAACTGTGACCAAGTTGGAATGCTGTTTTCAAAGGTTTTATAATTAATTATATCAGCCCTATTACCTTGTCTGGTTTGCATTTTGTCTACCTCTAAGTTCACATAATGGGTTTACGTCCTTTGAAAGATCATCATGCTACAGCAATTTACTCTCACACACGTACACAAGCACAAAAGGGATAAGCTTTTGCATAGTTTTTTAAGCTACTATATTTCACTGGTAAAGTATTAGTTATTCAGAGATTATAATAATAATAATAATAATGAACTTATTACAGTACTCAGGTGCACTACAACACATCAGAAAAAGTAACCAACACTTCATGAACAGTACATAGAAAGAGTATGCACAGGAAGTGAACAGTGATAAAGTCTTTAAAAAGAAGGTGTACTTACTGTTGGCGAATTTCAGGAAGCATGGAAGATGTAGGTAGTTTATTCCATGCTTCAGCTATTCTGAGCACGTAAAAAAAAATTTTTTTTAATTGGTAGAAGACATTTGACCAAAGTCTCAAGCAGTGGGATTGAACCCAGACCATGTGGTTAAAAAAAATGAATGTTGCTAATGAGTGTATATGATTTGTACACACATTTTAGTACATTCGTACTCACTTATGTACTTGTTTTTAATTCAAAACAACAATATCTAATATTTAATCCTGGCATGCATTTCTAAATATTCTATTAAAAGCGGAAAAAAATATTGGTCTAAAAATTTTGATACAAGGCCAACAATTTTGAGGGAAGGCAGCTTGTCAATTATATCAACCCCATTATGCAACTGTTCATTATTTTATTGACCCCAAAAGGATGAAATGCAAAGTCAACCCCAGCAGAATTTAAACTGAGAATGTAACGATGAATGAAATGCTGCTAAGCATTTTGCTTGGTGTACTAACAATTCAGCCAGCTTGTTGCTTTAAAGGGAAAGAAAGTATTGATATGTTTTAAAGTGGTTTCTTCAAGTTTTTTAAGCTATTTCATTTATTTATCCATACACATCTTTACAATATAAAATGTACTGATTGAATTAATAGTCATGATTTTAGCATCTCTGTTTAACAGAGACTGGGCAAGATTTAAATTCAGTATCTCAACCACTCATGAACATTGCTTACAAACTCAAAAAGCAGTGGAGGACCCATGACTTTTGGAAACAATTTTTTTCACGCTCAGAATTATTGAAGCATGGAACAAACTACCTACATTATATGTTAGCTGTTAGGATAGCTTTGTAAGTATTCTGTGGGTGCCAGTCTGCTGCATCCAGAGATTATATGATTGATTGTCTCTTGGACTACTACTACTACCAGAAATCATGATAGCCCCAAATACTTGATGCTATAGCCACCAAATTGGATATTACAGTTTTGGATACAGTTGTGCAGGAAAAAGAGGGGATGGTTAAAGCTGGAATTTCCTTAATCATAGGTCTACTTGATAAAACTTGCTACTAAACAAGTTACAGAGATGTAAACAAACCAACACTGGTTGTCAAGTGTTGGTAGGGGACAAACATTTACACACACACACACACACACGCGCACTTGTATATAATGGACTTCTTTGGTCAGTCCAGGCTATAGTAGAAGACACTTGCCCAAGGTGTCATGCAGTGGCACCTTGGGGGAAATGTCTCCTACTATAATGCCTTGTACTATAGTATCCTCTACTAAGTGTCTTCTACCATAGTGTCTTGGGCAGTGGAACTAAACCTGGAACCATGTGGTTGGGAAGCAAATTTCTTACCACACACCTACACCTGACGTGGAGGCACATGACCTAGTGGTTAGAGCAGCGGACTCGTGGTTGAGGGATCACAGGTTTGAATCTCAGGCCAGGCAATGTGTGTGTTTATGAGCGAAACACCTAAGCTCCACGTGGCTCTGGCAGAAGGTAATGGCAAACTTCTGCTGACTCTTTCCCCACAACTTTCTCTCACTCTTTCCTACTGCATCTAGCAGCTCACCTGTGACGGACTGGGCATCCTATCCAGGTATGGAACCTATATGCCAATGAAACTGGGGAAACTAGCCCTTATGAGCCAGGTATGGCTCAAGAAGGAACAAACAACAACAGCACACCTGATATAAACTTTTTCTTCTTAGACCAACTCATAGAATACTAAAATAATTTATTTATTGTAAACTAGACAAAATATACTTCTTAGGAATCAAAAGTAATTTTTTTTTGTTTTGTTTTATCTAAATATACTTTGATTTGACTGTTTGGTTTCTTATCTAGCTCCTTGTTTCCCCCTTTTTTTAATTCAGCGAAGATTCACAAAACTCAGAATAACAACAGAGAGTAATCTAGCACTATAGTAAATAATTACTCTACTTCTCTATTGATTACCTTTTTTCTTGTTTGTAAATTCAGATACACCTATAGCTATTTATCATAACTTTACTTTAATGGCAAGTTATCAAAAGTAGGTCAAGCAGTGAAGAGTAAATATTTGGAGGATGAAAGATACTAAAAGCTGGGAGATAATAAAATAATTGCTTCTATTTACTAAGAGTAAAAAAAAAAAAAGACAAAAATGTATGTATATAGGTACAGGTATGGTTGTGTGGTAAGAAGTTTGCTTCCCAACCACATGGTTCTGGGTTCAGTTCCACCACTGCGTGGCATCCTGGATGAGTGTCTTCTATTATAGTTCCAGGCAGACCAAAGCCTTGTCAGTGGATTTCATAGATGGAAACTGAAAGTTATCTGTTGTCGTCCTCGTCGTTTAACGTCCGCTTTCCATGCTAGCATGGGTTGAACGATTTGACTGAGGACTGGTGAAACCAGATGGCTACACCAGGTTCCAATCTGATTTGGCAGAGTTTATATATATA
>NC_069000.1:14529898-14538757 GCF_001194135.2 Octopus bimaculoides
ACAATTGTTGTGATTAGTAATAAGTTCTCGTATATTCTATCTTCCGTCTTTCATTTGCCATATATGTGTGTGTGACTTTTTTTTTAATATTTTCCGTTGGTTGAGGGTAGGTACAGCTCATGAGGTTTGTGGGGCCTTTGAGATGGGTGACACTGATATGGTTGGTGTTGAGTGCGGATTTTGTTGGTTGAAGTCTGCAAGAAAAATGTAGCAGGAGGGAGTAAGGGGTGTGTGTGTGTGTGTGTGGAATTTTAGAGGATTGTAGTTCTAGGAACAAACGATGGCCTCAACAATTAGTGTGGAATCTGGGAGGATGGTGAGAGGAAGAGATGGTGTGCTGACTGAAGTGAATATGCAGATGGTTAGCCGAAATAGAGCAGATGGTATTGTTGTAGTAGTAGTAGTAGTAGCAGTGGTAGCAGCAGCAAGAGTAGTAGTAGTAGTAGTAGTAGTAGCAGTAGCAGCAGCAGCAGTAGTAGTAGTAGTAGTTGTTGTAGTAGTAGTAGCAGCAGCAACAGCGGTAGCAGCAGCAGCAGTAGTAGTAGTAGCAACAACAGTAGTAGTAGTAGTAGTAGTAGTAGTAGTAGTAGTAGTAGAAGCTGAGAGAAGAATCTGTAAATCAATGGTTATAGCATAATGGAGAAGCAATCTTTACCAAACAACCAATCATAAAATGGCTTTTGAATTTGTTCTCTATATCAGTATTTTTATGTTTGAAATTTGGTCAGAAATAAAATATTAATTTCCTCTCAGAATCATATAATAACTTTTTCCATTTATAAATATTTGCAACAGAGACAGTAATAACACCAAGAGGTAATATTTATCCCCACTTAAATGTGGATGTGCTGTTAGAACAAACTATACTGCAGTAGGTACCACGAGAGAACTTCTCATATTGGCTTTTGGTGCAAAACGCACTCAAGGACAGTTTAGGCATGGGTTTTGCTCTTCCAAATGCCAACCGCTTTACAGTGTGGACTAGCTGCTTTTTATACGGCACCAGCACTGGCAGGGTCACCAAGTAACTTGCAAGACAAAGAATATTTGAGAGAGGAAGGGGCATTGAAGGAGGTGGTCTTAGATGAGGAAAGGTTACAGTGTGACTGAGAGAGAAACATCAATAGCATATAAACAAGAGTACATTTTTGCACCAAAAGCCAATATGTGAGTTTCCCTCATGGTATCTACCACAGTATAGCTTGTTCTAACAGAACATCCATGTTTATGTGGGGATAAATCTTTTTGTTTTTGATTTTTAAAAAGCATCCAGTTCAGGAGTAAATTTGATTGGCACTTTTTAAAAAAAAATTTTGATTAACATGACTTGTAGATATAATAACTTTAAGCATAGACTATAATGTTACAATGATATTAGGTCTCAACCAACTGGTTAGGTCTGACCAATGAGAGAAGCTCTAAGTGATCACTCAACCTGTTAGAAATATCAAACAAATCTGTGAACGACATCTTACTATCTTTAATAAGAGCAAGAAAATATCATCATCATCATCATCATCATTTAATGTCTGTTGTCCATGCTGGCATGGGTTGGACAATTTGACCAGAGCTGGCAGCTGGGGAACTGCACCAGGCTCCAGCCTGATTTGGCATGGTTTCTATAGCTGGATGCCCTTCCTAACACCAACTACTTTACAGAGTGTGCTGGGAACTGCATGGGCACTTTTATGTGACACTGCATAGGCACGTTTATGTGACACTGCATAGGCACTTTTGCGTGACACTGCATGAGTGCTTTTGCATGACACCACACAGGTGCTTTTATGTGGAAATCCAAGACACAATGTTTGACTCTGAGATTGGATGGCCATAACTGGAATGCCTTTGATCATAGGTTTTTGTACATTTGTTTATAAACACTAAAAACCAGAGGGTCTTAGACACTTTCTAAAATTTATGCTGAGAATTCTGTTTTTATTTCAATTTTACTATACTAGATGATTCAATGGGAGACATTCTGAACAATGGGAGGTTAAGAAATTTGCTTCCTGACTATATACTTCTGGGTTCAATCTCACTGTGCAGTATTTTACTAAAGCTTCCGGTTGACCAAAGACTTGTCAGTGGAGTTTGATTGACCTGTCAGATGAGAGACAGTTCCTGTTCTTGGGTGGAATATATAATTTGTTGCTTGGTCTAATACCACCACTATGACCACCACGACCACCATCTGCAAGCATTTAAACAAGGTCTCAAAGTCTGAGAATAACTTCACCATTTCCTTCCACATGTCTCAGCACCTTTAGAAATGATGATGGAAAACTGTTCTTCCTCTGACATTTTTGACTGCAAGAAAAAAGAAAAACCCCACTGTCGTTGGTAAATCTGCTATATTAAAAGCTATTACTTTTGGATTAATCTTAATAATGGCTATGGGTACAATTTAATCATAGGGCATTTAAGGATATCATCAATTTACATCTTTGTTCATCTGTGTGTGATTGTGTGTGTGTGTATGTGTGCACATAAGCCTGCTTGCTTCCTATATGGTAAGTTCTGTAACCCATTTTAACATAAAGGCATCTGTTGAAGACTTTGTCTTTAGAAAATGTATCTGGAACAAAATCAATTCACTAAAATGTATTTCCTTCCAGGAATTCAACTACAGAAGTTGGATTCAGTTTTGACATTTTATCTCTACTTTAAATTGTTGCTGTTTGCTGTAGGAAATTGTTCCTATACATATATGCGGGTGTCGCTTTGTGGTAAGAAGTTTACTTTCCAATCACATGGTTCTGGGTTCAGTCCCATTGAGTGGCACCTTGGGAAAACATCTTCTACTATAGCCCCAGACTAATCAAAGCCTTGTGAGTGGATTTGGTAAACAGAAACTGAAAGAAGCACACACACACACACACACACACACACACACACACACACACACACACACACACACACACACACACACACACACACACACACAAACACACACACACATGTATGTATAAGTATGTATCTATGTGTGTGTGTGTGTGTGTGTTTGTGTATTTGTGTTTGTTCCTCACCACTTTGACAGCCAGTGTTGGTTTATTTATATCCCTGTAACTTAGCAATTTGACATTTTAAGACTGATAGAATAATACAGGCTTCAAAAAAAAAAAAAAAAAAAATGAATACTGTAGTCAATTCATTTAGCTAAAGACCTTCAAGGTAGTGCCCCAACATGACCGCAATCCAATGACTAAAGCAAGTAGAAGATAAAAGAAAAAGATTATGATACCTTTCTTTAGCTAAATGGAGTGACCCATTTGAAAGTTAACTATGTTGGCCATGCACGCAACACAACATTGGTAGCAGACTATGACTTTTACTCCTTACTTGCTAATTGCCATCTAATAGACTCAAGACTTCCAAACCATTTATAGTCCGACTGATCTAAATAATATTTATTACACAAATAAATTTAGTGCATGCTGCATTTAATTTTCTTCAATTATTTCCTGATATACTTTAATTAATTGAGTGTGGTAACTTGATAAATTTGGTATTTCTGCTGTGCGTTTGACTTCTGTACATTTTTCAGAAAATAGAATAATTTACTCTGTCATCGTCAACGACATTAAAATTACAAGGTTATTAATTACTTATTTATTTCTGTGCAAGTTAGAAACAGTTGTAGTTATTTCGGTTATAATTGATTAAATATGCTGTTTTTTTAAGTCATTATCAGAAGACAGGATGAAAGATCAGCAAGTAAATATTATTCTTTTCTACTCTGGGCACAAGACCCAAAATTTTGGGGGAGGGGGCAGTCAATTAGATCGACTCCAGTACGCAACTGGTACTTAATTTATTGACCCCCAAAGGATGAAAGGCAAAGTCGACTTCGACTGAATTTGAACTCAGAACGTAAAGACAGACGAAATACCGCTAAACATTTCACCCAGTGTTCTAACATTTCTTATTCTGCTGAGGTCAACATTACCTTTCTTTCTTTTGGGGTTAATAAAATAAGTACCAGTTGAACATTGGGGGTCGATGTAATTGACTTACTCCTTCCCTCACCTTTCGTACTTTCTGGGTTGATAAAATAAGTACCAGTGGATCACTGGGGTTGATGTAATCAACTTATTCCCTCCCCCAAATTGCTGGCCTTGTGCCAAAATTTGAAACTATTGTTGTTGTTGTTGTTGCTTTTTTTGTTAGTGTTTGTATTTTATTTCTTACATTTTTTTTTTTAAAATTTCAGATAAAAGACTGTGTGGTCAAGTGAATTCGATAGTACACTTCCCTGGCACATAAAAGTTCAATTTTTTTTAAAGCTAAACTTTTGTCAACTTTTGGCGTTGTGGTTATACACTTCGAAGTAAAAGCTGTTTCTACATTATTCGTATTTCACATGACGAGACTGTGAAGAAAGTTCAAATATGGGGAAGAACTCTAAGAAAAATCAAAGTTTATCGAAACCTCCAGTTGAAATCCAGCATGATGATTACGTCGATGCATTTATTCCAACACCACCGGATGGTGGTTGGGGATGGGTCATTGTAGTAGCTTCTCTCCTCAGCAACGTTATTGTTGATGGAGTTGCTTACTCTTTTGGTGTTTTCTTTGATGAATTTGTTAATTATTTCAATGAATCAAGAAGCAAGACCTCTTTAATAGGATCTGTACTAGCTGGTACCTACCTCTGTGCAGGTAAGTCGATCTTTATCCCTTTTGCATTCAGATTACTCTCTCAAATGTAAAGTTTATCAATTCTTATTGATTTGAATTAATCATGCATTGTCTCATAGTTTCAACATTTCAATGATGTGACTGCTTATTTTTAGAATGAAAGTAAACAAACAAAGTTTGTTTTTAGAAGCGTTGAGATGTATTGTAAGATACAGAAATAAATTTTTTATTCTCAAACGCGTGATAATGCTATAAATAGCATGATCAGGATAAATTACCCATACATTGCAGAAAAATATGTTACTGGCCAGCCATTAGACTCGAACTCACATCTCTGTGATTACGCGTCAAGTGTTTTACCATTAAACTAAACTGCCCAGCAACGAATTCTTCTGCAGACATGTAATTTTTGACCCAACATAAAAAAAAATTAATTAAGCACTAGGGTCGATTTGTTCAACTAAAATTCTTCAAGGTGGTGCCCCAGCATAGCCACAGTTTAATGACTGAAGCAAGTAAAACATAAAAGGTATATGTATGTGTGTGTGTGCATGTGCACATGTGCGCATACGTGTGTGTTTTTTTGTGTTTGTGTTCACCATTGGTTGACTACCTGTGTTGGTTTGCTTATGTTCCTGTAACTTAGCAGTTCAGCAAAAGTGACTGATAGAATAGGTACCAGATTTTAAAAAGAAAAAAAGAAAAGAAATGTACTGGGGTTGATTTACTTAACTAAGAACTTCAAGGTAATGCTCCAGCATGGTCTTAGTCCATGAAACAAGTAAAAATTAAAAAAATTAAAAAATGGATAGTCCATTTAACTTTAAATAATGTGAAAAATATTTCTGATGATATTCATATCTAAATTAAATTTTAACCAATTTATTTCATGATGGCTTAACAAATTTGTGTTGTAATCATAAGAGAACTTGATAATCTATTATTCAAAGTTGTTTTTTTGCTCTAAGTGAACTTTTCTTTTAGGTCAGTTCCAATTACTTCGGTTTATATCGTCCTTTGCCTTTTTCTAATTTTTTAAAAAACATTTTTTTTTAAACATGTCTTAAAACTACAGTTCACTTCCTGTCACCAATTTTAATTTCACATTCAAATCTCATCAAACTTTTTTATGTCTTGTAACACTTTGTGTCACTAATCTCCAATTAACTTCTGTTATCACTTCCTAGGGTTAAAATTTCCCACCATCAAATCACATTAATTTCATCCAACATTACACACACCCCACCTCTCTCCTCCCAGACAGTATCCATTTACTGGGAAATGCACGCTCGTGCACTACATATCTATCCTTGTTTTTTTCAAAGACACACCCACCTATTGTGAAGCTATCTGCTATGATATCACGGCTCTGACTGTGAAAAGCTACCAGGTCATCTTAATGCAGTGGTTCTTAAACTCTTTTCATTGTCTTACCCCCTAAGACTCTCCAGGGTATTACCATGACCCCTATAATAAATTTTGTAATGGTCTTGGAATGCAAAGTGCCATGGGAGTAACAGCTGGAGTGAAGGCATATTCAATCATGATACTGCTAGCAGCTGCAGTACATGACACTGCAATACATCAATTCACCTGCAATGCAATACTCAAATTATATGAAATAAATTACTTTCTCCCAAACCCTCTGTCACCCCCTCCTTCCCTGAGAAATCCTAAACGACCCCCAGATTAAGAACTGCTGTCTTAATGACTTAACTAGTTCAACCTGACTCTTTCTACAGTCTTTGGGTTTGGGACTTTACATATTTGCTCCAGGTAATTATTTAATGTACTGAGTATACTGCAGGTGTTTCTTCACAGTTTGACAATGTCCAGAGATCAATGATGATGATAGTGATGTCAAACAAAACATTATATAAAAAAAATCTTCAGACTAAAACAAACACTAATTGATGATGGTTATATAAACAAACCAGTGGACCAAAGCACAGAGCAATACAAAATCAAATACAGCACAATATACATACATATGATATTATATCTATTAAAATATCAGAAATAAACAAACTACTCATAAAGTGTTCTACATAAATAAAACTCACATGTATATAGATGCAAGCATACACACACACACACATACATATATGTGTGTATGTGTGTGTATATATATATATATATATATATATATATATAGATAGATAGATAGATGTATAGATACATGCATACATGTTTCCTTATATATGCATGTATTCATATACATATATATATATGTATATGCATATGCACACACACAATGTACATAATTGGGGAAGTTTGTTTGTTTTTATGTTTATCTTCTCCTCTCTTTCTTTTGTATGTAACTATTTCTGTTCTCTGCTGCCAATACAGTGCTGAATCTCTATTTTGCTATTCCATCATTCATTTTGCTCCTCATTGAAATTTTTGTAACTTCTATTTGTCTTTTTCCTTCACTTTGCTCTCTTTAATTCCCTTTCTGTCTCCCTTTATTACATACTTCCCCTTCTCTCTCTCTCTCTCTCTCTCTCATACTATCAATACCTTCTCTGCATTCCCTTATCTTTCTCTCTCTCTTCAGAATTCAGTTGCAAATGCAACAGTTTTAGCAGAAGACTTGATTGATGTAGTGCTGTTGCTCATTAAATAAATAACCACTAATTTTTAATTATCTTAGGCAAGAAGATAAATTTTGTGAATGCAAGTTCCAACGAGGGTCATGACCCCATGTAGTCTTTAAAAATTTTTTTAAAAAGAAATTTGTTTTCAAATGATGTTGGCATCTGTAAAGCCACAAGGAAAATATAAAAAAAGGTGGGCTTTCTGTATGCATACATAAGATTCACTTTAGCCAACTTGAAATATAATCTTAGTAAATAACAAAGTGAAATCATTTAAGTTGAGAGAGAGATGAAAAGTGATAAAGAGTAGAAAGTATGAATATGACATTGTGTGACGGGCATAGACATATACTGCTAATAAGAGGCATTGTAATTTCTGCACAAACAAGAGCTTAACCATACTACTAAAGAACCAGTTCACTAGAAACACAGTTTACAGATATCTTTTTGTTGTAAACAAATACATGAAAACTCACTGACACTATAAACAAAGAAATAACCTACATATTGCCAAACGTATAACTTTATCTACCAAACTTATAGTCCCAGATCTATTATAATGCATTAAACTTAAATTTCCTAATTAATATTGGCTACTAATTTCTATTTTAATATAATATCTTAGTTAATCTATTTCATCTGAACACTAATTTATTTTTACTTTCTAAAACCATCTATCCTTGAATTTCAACTCTATTCTAGATTGAATAACACATTTTCAAATTGCTTAAGCAAAGATTTTCTCCAACACACTCTCTACTTAAATTTCAGCCTCTAATTCTTTAGCTGTTATATTTTTACTGAAATACACTGATTTTGTTTCACTTAATTTTGAGAGTAGTGAAAATTTCTTTTGTAAAATGACATTGGCAGTATAAAACTGATGTAGGGCAGTGAGCTAGCAGAATTGTTAGCATGCATAAGGTGACGAGCTGGCAGAAACGTTGGTAAGGCGGCGAGCTGGCAGAAATGTTAGCACGCCGGGTGAAATGCTTAGCGGTATTTCGTCTGCCGTTACGTTCTGAGTTCAAGTTCTGCTGAGGTCGACTTTGCCTTTCATCCTTTCGGGGTTGATAAATTAAGTACCAGTTATACACTGGGGTCAATGTAATCGACTTAACCCCTTTGTCTGTCCTTGTTTGGATCTCATCAAACAGCGAACTCATGTAAGCATGGAAGATGAACATTATTGATGGTGATGATGATCTACTTCTTTATAATCTACTTATATATCTTTAGCCTCAACCTTTTATACCATCTAACTTTTACCATTTTTTTCTTTCTCTTTCAAACTTTTTCAACCTACCAACGTCTAAGCTATATCTAGATCTTAGTTATTCTGTTTTAGCTACAAAATTCCTCTCTATTCATCTTTATTTCTTTCTTAAAATTCAATGATGATTTTTCTCATTGTAGGTTTTAAGAAAAAAATATTTGAAGTAGAATATTTTAACTGAAGGTGTTATTCTCCTTTTTCCTGAAACTACTCCTACTTCAATCAAAATTACAATTATTTTAGACCAGTGTTGATATATTTTTAGATCGTAACCTTTAATATTTCAATCTCTCTTCTATTGATTCATCATATTCTAACTTTAATATTAATTCCCATGGTAAGGTGGTG
>NC_069000.1:14538879-14543272 GCF_001194135.2 Octopus bimaculoides
ATTCTGAGTTCAAATTCTGCTAAGGTCAACTGTCTTTCATCATTTTGAGGGTAATAAAAATAAGTACCAGTTGAGCACAGGGGTCAATATAATTTCTGGACTCTTGCCAAAATTTGAAACTAATATTAATTCAATTTATTGTGGCAAGCTGGCTGAATCATTAGCATCATGGCATTTTGTTTATCTTTGTGTTGTGAGTTCAAATTCTGCCAAGGTTGGCTTTGTCTTTCATCTTTTCAGGATTGATCAAACAAGTTCCAGTTGAGTACTGGGGCCAATGTAATCAACTAGCCCCCTTCCTCAAAATGTCAAGCCTTGTGCCTATAGTAGAAAGGAATATTAATTCTTATTTTCAGGCTTTTTATGTTCTGAGTTCAAATTCCACTGAGGTCAACTTTGCCTTTCATCCTTTCAGCATTGATTAAATAAGCACTACTCTTGTATTAGGGTTGATGTAATCAACTTGCCTGTTCCCTCAAAATTCCTGCTCTTATGCTTAGAGTAGAGACGATACTAATTCCCATCATTATACCATTTTTTTTTTAAATGGAAGGGCATGCTGAAAAGTTCCGGGCTTTAAGGGTATCACGAAAGGCCCGGTTGGTGGCCTAGCCTTCCAAGTCCTTTTACAGGGCTTAGAAAAACTGAAGGGCTGCTGCAATAAGTGTGTGAATCTGAGAGGGGAATATGTTGAATAAAATCATAATTAACTGATCCTCCCTTCCAGCATCCCGTTGTACATTTACATTGTTTAGATATCCATTTATCCTTATTTTCTTTCCCTCTGCTTAAAACAAAAATCCTTTCCCAATAGACCCCTGAATTCATCCCAAAGTCTACAAATGTTTAAAGTTATATAAAATTCCCAAAGACAACCAACTGAATTAATTTTAAGTTTTTATAAATCTAAATATGAGAGAATTTATTACATTCTGTAAAATAAATAAATGTGCCCTTTTAAAGCCTAGCCAGGCTCATGGGCCCGGTTTCTCGGATTCAATCGTGTATGTGTTCCCCAGCTAGACGGCACACCAGTCCATCGCAGCGTTACTCATTTTTGCCAGCTGAGTGGACTGGAGCAACGTGAAATGAAGTGTTTTGCTCAAGAACACAACGCATCGCCCGGTCCAGGAATCGAAACCACAATCTTACGATCATGATGCTGACACCTTAACCACTAGGCCACGCACCTCCACTATTACACTCTGTAGTCTATTCTAAATTAGTTTAATTAGGAACTCAAAGTACCCAAATATTATTTCATTTGATAAAGTTTTAAAATCATTTATTATTTCATTCAATGAAAATTAGTGATGACTGTGTGATTAAAAAGCTCACTTTGTAACCATGTAGTTTCAAGTTCAGTCCCACAGCATGGTACCTTGGTCAAGTGGGTCCAACTATAACTTTGGGCTGACTAATACCTTGTGAGTGAATTTGGTAGATAGAAACTGGAGGAAGCCTGTCATATATGTATGTGTGTCTTTATGGTTGTGTTGAGTTTGTCCTCTACCACCGTTTGATAGAGGTGTTGGTTTGTTTACATCCCTGTAGCTTAGCAGCTCAACAAAAGAGACTGATATAACAAGTACCAGATATAAAAAAATAAATACTGGGTTCAATTTGTTAAAATAAACCCTTCAGGGTAATGGCCCAGCATGACTGCAGTCCAATGATTGAAACGAGTAAAAGATAGAAGATTGTTCTTTTTTTTTTTAATTCACTATACAAACAAGAAAATAATTTCCCCCTTTCCACTGAACTCTCTTTAAAACATCAGTTATATAAGCATCTGATGGATCAGAAAGTAAACAATCTTAGTTCTTTTATGTTTGTCTCTACATGTACACTTTTCCCATTAATCAATGGATTTCTTCTTCATTTGAAACCAAACCTAATTTTTTTTTTTTTCGCTCTTTTTTCTTTTCTCTTCTCTCCCAATCTTTATATCACCCCTGCTTCATCGTCCTCTTTTTCACTCACTTTCTCCAACAAAACATCTATCAATCAATCAATCTATTGATCTAAATTCTTTAAATATACAAGACTTAGATAAAATAACTAAACATACTTTACCATAACTTACATTTAATGGGATCCATAAACATTGTCTAAACAAATAGATTTATCTTTCTCTCCACCACCGCCATTTGATGAGAGATTAGCCACTTGATATATAACTGAATAACACACTCACTAAATCTCTTTCTTCTCTCTTGATATTTGGCTGAAACAACTCAATTATTTGCTTACTTGCTAACCACTTCCACCCATTCTCTTTCTCTCTCTCTCTTTTTCTCTTGATATCCATAACTAAACAAACACATGTACTGTAAAGCTTTCTTTTGTGATTCTGATACTACAAAAAACAACCACAGACTACTATAAATAATATTAATATACAAGTGAGTTCATCGAGATTAAAGAACTTAAAACTTTTAAATGTAATCTGTTAGACATGATAGTAAATTCACACGCATTAGTAAATACACCAACACTATTCAAAATTAAGATTAAAAAATTATATTCTTTGATAAAACAAGTAAGCTTTATGAAGAATTACTCAAAAGAAAAAATTATAAAAAGAATATATTAGTGTAAACACTGCAATATAAACATTGAATCACAAAAATTAGCTAAAAATGTGAAATGAAATCATAGATTAGAACAGTGTTTCTCAACCATTTTTCAGTTATGGACCCCTTTAATTCTTGGTTTACTCAGTTGGCCCCTCCTAGCAAATCGATATTAAAAAAATCCTATTATATTTCTATAATTAAATATCGTTAGGAATTGTATAAAAATAATTAAAATATTTTGTCAAATGTAGAAGTATGACAAATTTGTTGCAGATAAATTTTAACAACAAAATCTTACATGGACCCTAGTTGAGAACCACTAGATTAGAATGTCAAGCTAAACATGAAGCATTACAATTAAGGATCATAAAAAGAATTTTGCCATCCATCCACCCATCCATCCATTTTCCCCACCCACTGTTCTTGGGAGGATTGTTGGAGTAGAGTCCTTAGGGTCCTATCAGAAGTAACTGTCATTATTGTGGCTGGATTCTCAAGCTTGACTACTAATAAATTCCTCATCCACCCTATTCTCCCGACCTTGCTCCTTCAGACTACCATTTGTTTCATAGTTTACAGAATCATTTGGGGGACATAACTTTCGCAAGCCAGGAGGAGGTCGAAACTGACATTTCAGAGTTCTGCACTTTGAAACCAAAAGAGTTTAACAATGATGGATTAAAAAGCTTGTAAATAGATGGAAGGAAGTCATAAATCAAGGAAAGTACATTGATGATTAAATTTCAATGAAATATAACATTTGATCACTTGTTTTCTTTATTCAAAATTCGGACAGAACTTATGGAATGACCTGATATATATATATATCTATATATATATATATAATAGACTTCTTTCAGTTTCCTTCTACCAAATCCACTCATAAGGCTTTGGTTGGCCCGGGACAACAGTAAAAGACATTTGTCTAAGGTGCCTTGCAGTGGGACTGAACATGGAACCATGTGGTTGGGAAACAAACTCCTTACCACACATCCTAGCCTGCACAGATTTATAAAGTTCATTGATTAGTAATCATATGTCATGTACATGCAACCTCTGGCAAGAAGCATTACAATTCTATAAATGTTTCTCCAGTGCTGCAAAGCAAGCGAGTTTGCTGCTAGTGATTAACTGTAAGAATTCGGTTGAGTAATATAAACTGTGAACGTGATTTGGGCTTCACTTATTTTGACACTGTGGAATTTTATCCTTTGATTTCTAAACTTGTTTATCAGCAATCTAGACTTTGCCAAAGTGCATAGTCATATAAATGATAATGACATTGATATATATATTAGGCGTACTTGAAGGACTGCACTTCAACAAATGTTCACACTAATAATAATGTCAACAAAATATTAGCATTGAAAAATAACTTTAAAATATATCATTGGTAAAAGAATTTTAGTGAGATATTTTTCTTCTTCCCTTGATTTTAAAAGCATTTTTTCAATTTTCTTAGTGTGTGTGTGTGTGTGTGTGTATATATATATATATGTATCATGGAATAATTACTGTGAAGCATTGTGTAGAACATATTGTATAAAAGATCGTGGGTAAGGCCAAAGCAATGTGAAGTAAATGCAAGATAAATCACAAGGAAACAAATATGTGAATTAATGTAGACTTACCTTGTATTCAATATTTTGGGGTTATGACACGCACATCGGCAACATTCATGAATTTCTTGAAAATGGGGTCATAACCCTGAAATATTGAATACAAGGTAAGTCTACATTAATTCACATATTTGTTTTCTTGTGATTTACCTTGCATTTACTTCACATTGTTTTGGCCTTACCCACGATCTTTTA
>NC_069000.1:14545835-14549075 GCF_001194135.2 Octopus bimaculoides
CCTACTGTCTACACTTTCTCCCAATATAGACACAATGATTGTATTTTATGGAGGTTTTGGAGGTAAATACAAAGTTTTCTTTTTCTTTTTTTTTATAGTCCATTTATCAGAACAGGTAAAACACTGACTTTCTGGACACTGATGGTCTGGCACTTCCTATAATTTGCAGTAATTTACAAGCAGGAACTTCAAATTCCCACAGCCACCACACTAGTTTACTGGTATTCCACACAGGCTAGTTGCCTTGCACAGTAGAGTATTAATAAAACTGTATCATTTATACTAATGTAGAGGACCTGTAGTGGAGGTGCGTGGCTTAGTGCTTAGGGTGTTGGACTCTGATTGCAAGATTGTGGTTTTGATTCCTGGACCAAGTTTTGTGTTGTGTTCTTGAGCAAAACACTTCATTTCATGTTGCTCCAGTCCACTCAGCTGGTAAAAATGAGTAATCCTGTGACAGACTGGTGTCCTGTTCCTGGTGGAGAACATATACACCATGGAAACCTGGAAATCAGTTCTATGATTCTACATGACTCGGGGAGGAACTTCACTTTTTTTACTACAAAATCTGTATTTCATTGAATTATTTAAGTGAGTTTAATATTTGTTTAATTTAGGGTTGACCCAGGTGACCACCTCTGGTTCGGAAAAATCAGTAATCTAGAAAGACTTTGGAACCAAAGGCTTGGGTTCCAGAAAATCCATGTTGTACTTGTACAACAATTAATCTTAATCTGGAAAAGCATATTTGATATTGTTATTTTGCTATAAAATGGCATTATACTTAATTCCATTATTTATACAAGGGTGTGCTGAAAAATTCCTGGCTTTGGGTAAGCAAAAATACAGGCAGATCAGTTAAATATGATTTTATTGAACATATTGCCCCTCTCATATTCTCACTTATTGGAGTGGTCTTTCCATTTTTCTAAGCCCTGTAAAAGAACTTGGAAGGTTGGACCTCCAACCAGGCCTTTTACGAAACACTCAAAGCCAGGAACTTTTCAGTACTCCCTCATATTTGTGAGAATGAGTAAAGTATTCTGTATGAGAAATTAAGTATTCTTGTAATATTTAACCAAAACAAAATAGGTAAAGTAAAATGAAATAGATAAAGGCTGTTAGATAGAAAGCTCTGAGGTAAAAAAATACCTTTTCAATTCCTGTTTCTATATTTATATTATGAAAGTTTTGTTATTTTTTTTTTTAACCAGATGAATGTAAATATTTTTTTTATTCCTATCTTTCAGGATTTGGTTTAGGTCTCATTTATCTACCTTCTATTGTAAGTGTTGGCTACTATTTTGACAGAAAACGAGCAATTGCTACTGGCATTGCCGTGTGTGGTTCTGGAGTTGGCACTTTCATATTTGCTCCTCTCGGAGGTTATTTGCTTGAACAATATGATTGGAAAAACTCTTTGTATATTGTTGCTGGTCTCATCCTAAATGGTGCTGTGTGTGCAATGTTAATGAGACCACTTGAAGTTCCGCGGAAGAAAGGTTTAAAGAAAAATGTACCCCCACGGGAAAAAAATATGATTGACAGAATCAAAGAACAGACAAAACGAACTCGATTAGATTCTGAGCCGAGTATAGTCGATGATGTTAAAACTATTGATGCAACAAATAGTTTATTTCAGAAAGTACAATTAGCAAAACTCCAGCGTGAGAACCAACTGAATGAAGATGAGTCCGAATTAGGTTCATTGCCAAGTACTATATTTTTAAAACGCCAAGACAGTGAACAGACACGACCCAAAAAACTTTCCTTGTCTGATCGAGGTGATACATTTAGTAAATCAAGTACGCCAACTGACCTGCCAAAAATTGTTGTCCACGATCCTGTATCAAAGTCACCATCTCCTGACTCAGAAACTTCAGTTGCAAATGAAACTTCTCAGAACCCCCAAGAGAACACTGCCAGTTCCACACGATCTCTAAAGAAACAAGACTCAGAAACGACTAACTCCACCAAATCACATTCAAAACGAAAGTCATCACAGAAAAGAAGAGAATCTGATGAAGTAAGTGTGACACCTTCTATCAGTACTCCTGTAACTCCCGTGACACCAGAGGATTGTGTTATTAATCCAGAGCAGTTTACAGACCTGAATAGCAGTAGCCAATCAAAGCGTCACAGTACCTCCAACAGACTTGCCATAGCTAGTTTACCAAATGGACTTCAGGCTGATACCAAGGATCCTAGTAGGCCCCTCCTCGGAGATGTCCACAAGAATCTTGTTATGAAGCAGAACAGAGATGGAACGAAGGAGTATTGGCACCGCTCATCTGAATTTGCCGGTAAGTTCCGTGGTCGCCGCTCCAGTGAACAACCTTGTAAATCAGAAAGAAGACCTAGTGAATTCATGCTAAGATTCCAGCGCCGCTTCAGTGAATATCCAGGTAAGAAAATATTCTCTATTACTTTTCATTATTCTACACTCATTTGCATAAAAATGCCTGACTGATATCTGTTTTAAGCAGATGTATTTCACTATATTTTTTTTCTGTTGAGCTGAAGAATCCTTTTCATTGATATATATTCTTTGTTTTATACAATCCTTGTGACATGAGACAAGAATTTTGATGAAATTAGTATGTTATGCTTTTATATTATCTTCTCTCCAAATTATTTCTTCTTCTAATATGCAAATGTGTAGATATACCTCTATGTTTTACATAAGTCTTCATTTCTACTCTTTTTAGTTCATGTATGTCTTTTGTAGTGTCTTCACTTCATAAAATTCCTACTTTCCTCAATTCTTTCTCGATTAAATTTAAAATATAATCTTATGATTAAATATCCTCATTAAAATTGACACAATTTTGTCTTTAAACTTAACCTTCTTATCACCTTTTGGACATTTATGATAAAACTTTTTCAGAAGTATTTCATGCTATTATTCCCCAATTCAGCAAGGATCAAAATGATATCAAATACGATACAAAATAGTAAAATGAATATTATTGTTTTTAAAAACGAAGTACAGAGAAGCTCGCCATTGTTGCACATATATACCATCTATATTTTTTACCTGCATAAAACATAAATTTTATCAGTTTTTTTAATGTATTACTTCATATTTTCATCTTGTTTTTGTTTTCATTAAATATATTTTACCATTTAAACAATAGAATATATTTGATATAGATATATTTAATGAAGATAATAAAGTTTACACAATAACAATAAATTCTGAGGATATCATATTCCCCTAACAATAAATTTAGAGGAAAT
>NC_069000.1:14551800-14555247 GCF_001194135.2 Octopus bimaculoides
TACACACACACACACACACACACATATGTATATGACATTTGACACCAGACATTTTAATCTCTCTCTCTCTCTCTCTCTTTCTTTCTTTCTTTCTCTCTCTCTCTCTCTCTCTCAATCCAAAGATCAGTCATACAAGAAAGGACTCAATGTATTTTAAGATAATCAATTTCATTCTGAATATTAGTCTCATGACAAGAAACAGTCATACCGTCTTTGAGCTTTATATTCTTTCTACTTCACTCTGTCTCTCTCTTTCTTTCTTTCTCTCCCTCTTTCTCTGTTTATATGTGTAAACATCTAGTTATGTTTGTATGTATGTGTAATGTCTCTCCTCTCTTTCTCTCTATCTATCTATCTGCCTGTTTGTTTTCCTGTCTATCTATCTTTCTATCTATGCATATATTTCTATGTGCACATGTGTGTGTGTATGTGTGTTTGCCTCTAGTGCCAAAACCTACAGTACCCAAAACAAGTTGAACATCTGGTCATCTGTTCCAAATTATCAGCTTCCAAACAACCATGTCCATATGTCTCATCCCAATTTAGTATATATCAATTTTATTCCATTGCTGTTTATTTGTTTCCGTTTCATTTTGATTCAATGATTTGTTTCACTTGGGTTGCCATCTTATATGTACAAAGAACAAAAGGTCACTGTACTTAATTAATTAATAAATGAGTGGTGATAAAAATTAAGAAGTATACTGACTGAAATAGTGATTCATGTTTTATACACTTGATAATTTTATGCCTACAAATATTTTCATGTTATTTTCTTTTAAGAAAATATGAAACAGAATGAATCAATTACTTAACAATTTTTAATTATGTAAATTAACTTGAAGGAGGTGGGGGCTAACTAAAGTGATATTCTTAATTAAAATCATTGAGTTTCATATCTGTGATATTTAGCAGATCTAGTAATAACAATTGGGATGTAAAAAAATCTGTCATATTTTCTAGCATACAAGTATAACATACAGTATAGTGTGTCGTGTAGACATGTTGTGTAAGCAATCAAACATTGTCACTATCTTTCTAAATCCTGCTGCATTTCACATGGAATTTTTGGTCCTCCAAAGTTGTCTTGGTGTATAAGCTGACCTACCCTTCTTTGGCTGTAAATTTTGGTCTGAAAAATTCAACTTGTATGCTGAAAAATATGGTAACAATTTATACTGATTTCAAACGTTGAGTCATAATTTTTTTTTTAGTAATTGATTCATCCCTGTTAACTTTTGGTAAAAGGGAATTGTTGCCAAAATATATGCTTTGCAGAAGAAAAGTTGCTAAGAATAATTTCATTAAATGAAATATGTATCATCATTATCATATATGTATATATATATATTTGCTTTAGCTAATAGAATTAATGCTTTTAACTATATCATCAATGCAACGAAAAACCTAAATTATTTAATTCTTTCTAATATTTTTTTGGTCTCTCATCAAATTATGCCATAAAGTAAAAAAAAAACAAATAATAAATGCTCTATGAGTCATATTGGTACAGTAGATAAACAAATAACTAAATAAAACGTTTTATATCTATGTGCCTTATTAATTTTATGCTATTCCATTTTAGCAGTTTTTCAGGCTGTTAAAATGATTTGTCAAATGCTATTATTTTGCTTTGCTACACCAGTTTTTTGGTTAGGCACTTTCAGAACATTTTGTGAACTCATTCTTAAACTCCTCTTTTAAAACATTTGAAATATTTTTGGAATGTCATTTAAATATTCTTATGGTTAAAATAGTACATCATTATTTTTCCAGTTTCTTTCCAGCCTGATCTGTTTAATTAGGTTTACCTCTCAGCAGCAGTTTATCCTACTTAGATAAATCTTAATTACCATTACAAATGATTTCTTTTTTTATGTATAGGTTGACCTTATTAAATAATATAAATGTAGTTTTTTTACTATCTCATTATTTTTTTTTCTTAGATACATATTATACACCCATCTAATCAAATTCAAACAGTTTATTTCAACTTGTTGTTCCTTATTATATGTTATATAATCATTTTGTTGTTAGGCACAGGTTTGGCTGTGTGGGAAGAAGCTTGCTTCCCAACCACATGGTTCCAGGTTCATTCCAACTGCATGGCACCTTACACAGGTGTCTACTACTATAGCATCAAGTCAACCAAAGCCCTGTGAGTGGATTTAGTAGACAGAAACTGTAAACCTTTCGAATATATATATATATATATATATATATATATATATATATATATATATATATATATATATATATATATATATATGCATATGTATAATTAAAGTGTACAGTATTATATACTCATCATGGCTGATCTTACCAATCAGTTTCACAGTGGGGTACAACAGAGTATTAGATAACAATCCGATTATATAATCCTACACACATCAGAGATAGCTGATATGAAATGAAATATGGTGACTGCCATATATGTTTCTGTGTGTTTTTGTGTCTGTGTTTGTCCCCCAATACTGCTTGGCAACCAGTGAGGGTGTGTTTAAGTCACCGTAACTTAGCAATTTGGTAAAAGATACCAATAGAATAAGTACTAGGCTCTAGGCTTAACAAATAAATCTTGCAATTGTGAGTACAACACCCTAGCCACTATACATGTGTGTGTGTGTGTTTATGCCTGTTGTCTGAGCAATGTGAAATGAAGTGCTTTGCTCAAGAACACAATGCAATGCCCGGTCTGGGAATTGAACCCACAATCTTGCAATTGTGAGTGCAACACCCTAGCCACTATACATGTGTGTGTGTGTGTGTGTGTGTTTATGTCTGTTGTTTGTGTTTGTGTCCCCCACCCATTTAACAACCAGTGTTGGGTTGTTGGGTTGTTTACATTCCTGAAACTTCGTGGTTCATCAAAATAGAACAATAGAATAAGTACCAGACTTTAAAATAAATAAGTCCCAGGGTCGTTCTATTTGACTAAAAGCCTTCAAGGTGGTGCCTCAGCATGGCTGCAGTCCAATGTCTGAAACAAAACGAAACAAAACAAAAAACAAAAAATTTCCAGGTGAAGACTCCAATCCCAGTAACTTTATCACTATCATATTTTTCATACTTGGTTCAATGTATGTAATTGTATCTTAAGAGTACTTGACATTGCTCTCTTTTATATATTACCTTGTCACATCTTATTAACACTATTTTTCACAGCAAATAGTGTTGGTATATCAGTCATTGTTGGCATTAATTAATTCGTGGTAAGTAGCTTGCTCACCAACCACATGGTTCCAGGTTCAGTCCCACTGCGTGGCACCTTGGGCAAGTGTCTTCTACTATAGCCTCGGGCCGACCAAGGCCTTGTGAGTGGATTTGGTAGACGGAAACTGAAAGAAGCCTGTCGTATATATATATATATATATATATATATATGTATGTGTGTGTATGTGTTTGTGTGTCTATGTTTGTCCCCCCAACATTGCTTGACAACCGATG
>NC_069000.1:14555722-14570719 GCF_001194135.2 Octopus bimaculoides
TAGAACTTAATAAGAAGTGATATGATACAAAGAATTAATGCATTAAATGCAAGAGTATTATGCTGAAAAACTGGTAGACTGACACATTGTGTCTTGTGAAAATAAGGTTAGTAACAGATAAAAATACTAATAAAGTGAGCTGCTGCTGCTGGTGAAGACGAGAGTAGTGATAACTGAAAATAGTAATTAAGATATATATACATATATATATATACATTGTACCATATTTAGAAAACAGTAGTAGTAAATGTACTGGGATTTAGTTACTTTGTGATATTCTAACAAATTATATTTCTAGCAGTCACACCTGGCCTTGCTTAAGTGTATTAATTAAGTTTATTAATACAAGAAAGTTGTTGATTCACTCAGAATTGTTGCATCCAAGTAATACAAAAGAGGGCTTGAGTTTAGTGTTAGAAGTTTTTATCTTTTATCTTTTACTTGCTTCAATCATTGAACTGTGGTCATGCTGGGACACCATCTTGAAGGGTTTTAGCTGAACAATTCCACCTCACTGCTTATTATTTTAACCTCTTAAAATACACATTTTTTTTCAGTTTCCATGCAAAAAATATCATATTCTTTTATTATTTATTTTGAATCTGTATATAAAGAAGAATAAGTACACAAATTATTTTGGATCAGTTAGGATTTACTATGAAGTTACTGATAGAAAATGGGAATAACATTATGAACGAAGTATTTCAGGTTAGAAATAAATGACAGATACCTTATATTTACTAGACATCTCTGAATGAAAATATACAGGATAACATGTCAAGAGGTTAAAGCCTGGTACTTCTTCTATTTTAGGTTCTCTATTTGTTTGTTAATCCTTTTATGCGCAAGTACAGGTGTGGCTGTGTGGTAAGAAGTTTGCTTCCCAACCACATGGTTTTAGGTTCAGTTCCATTTGGGGGCAAGTGTCTTTTACTATAGCCCTGGGCCAACTAAAACCTTGTGAGTATTTGGTAGACTGAATCTGAGGAAGCCCATCTTATATACTTCTGTATGTATATATATATAAAAGAGTAAAGACCCCTTCTAGTTGTGAATGACCATGGAATTACAACCTCCAAGGCACAAGTCCAGGCAAGGCCATTTGTGGAAGACCAGCAGTCACCCATGCATATCAGCTTCCCCTCTCCATGCCACCAATGTTATCCAAGGGAAAGGCAAAGGCTGATAGTTTGATACCAGTGATGTTGCAACTCATTTCTACAGCTGAGTGAACTGGAGCAATGTGAAATAAAGTGTCTTGCTCAAGAACACAACAGAGTCCAGTCTGGGAATTAAACTCACTACCTCATGATTGTGAGCCCAGCACTCTAAACCATATATGCGCCTTCATATACCTATATATATATGTATACGTATCTATGTGTGTGTATCCTTGTGTTTGTGTTTGTTACCCACCACCACTTGACCAGAAGTGTTGGTTTGTTTATGTCTCCATAGCTTAGCAGTCTTCGCAAAAGAAGTTAATAGAATAAGCACCAGGCTTGAAAAATAAGTGCTGGGATCAATTTGTTTCATCAAGGCAGTGTCTCAGCCTGGCAGCAGCCAAATGAAGTTAACAAAATAAATGATGAAAGATACATATGAAAATATGCTTTAGTTGAAAATAAACAAGGAAAAATATCGATATTTTGAGATAATGAAAATGCAATTCTGTGTCAGAAATATGCTTCAACATTAAATGCAACATGTTTTTAGTAGTATTTATAAGACTGACCAGCACCAATTAAAAAATTTTTTGATTAAATTAGATTACAACTACAGTAATTATTCAGAATACAATTTCTGTAATTATGTAGCTGTAGATGATGGCCTCTCCTGTTGATTGTTGTGTATGATTGTCCAATTGTTTGATCAACTGAATGACTTAATAATCAAATAAGCATGAGAAGTGGTTGAGTATTCTACAGACACATGTACCCTTAACATAAATCTTAAGTGCTGTATTTGATGGCATATAAGACATACCTTTCTTCCCCCCCAAAAATGTCTGAAAAATCACCCTGGTCCCAAATTTTGAAGTTGGTTCTCCCATAAGCTAATTTTATCACTGAAAACACTAAATACCTTTTTTTCATTTGAATATACGCTGTTGAAATTGTGGTGCATCTAGTATGCCCTTTGTGTCTTTTATACCTTCAAATATAGCATAATGAGTGTAATACTATGTGTGACGAAGTTGAACCTTTGAATTACTGGTACTATTCATCTGATGAGCTTCTACACAGTTTCCATCTATCCGGTTTCACTCACAAGGTTTGGGTCAGTGCAAAGATGTTACGAAGACACTTTCTCAAGGTGCTATGCTATGCAGTGATATTGAACCCAGAACTTCATAATTGCTAAGCAAACTTCTTAACCATTCAGCCATGCCTGATATAAATAAATGCTGGTGTCACATAAAAAGTACCTATGGAAGTGCCACATAAAAGCACCTGTGCTGGTGCCACATAAAAGTGCTTGTGCCAGTGCCACATAAACTAGTGCCGCATAAAAGTGTCCATGCTGGTGCCATGTAAAAAGCACCCAGTACACTCTGTGAAGTGGTTAGCATTAGGAAGGGCATCCAGCTGTAGAAACCATGCCAAAACAGACAATTGGAGTTTTGTGCAGCTGCCCAGCTTCTGTCAAACCATCCAACCCTGCTAGCATGGAAAGCGGGCATTAAATGATGATAATGATGGGTATATATCAGAGACATAGACAAAAATGTAGATAAATATCAAACATAGATAACTATCAGAGTGCTATTCGTATCCAACATTGCAAATACAATGATAATATAATGATGATAACAAAAGCTTAGCAAGAGGAAAGTCGGAGGTGACTAGGCCCCTCTCAACCAACCCAGCATATATGTTAAGGGGTGTAAAATCTTCCTTCTGGCCTACCATGCCTGTTAATTAGGATGAGAGTAGCAAAGGCATCCTTGCCCCTCCAGAGACATTGAGAACAGTTTTTGTGTCACTGGTTGCTTATAACGAGGAATAAAATACAATGAATAGTATAATGAGAAATAACGACAGAGTGGGTAGAGAATTAACGAGCTGACCTATTTTTAATAAATATTTTCAAATGCATTAATTTCAGTAAATAAATGCTCATATTTTATAAAAGTCATTGAATAGAATCATTTTTAAAATGTGTAGAATGTGTACATGGTGTGTATGTATGTATGTGTGTGTATGCATATATATGTGTGTGTGTGCATGGGTGTGTGTAGGGCCATACACTTGTACAACACGCACATACACACTCACAAACACACAGACATATACAGTCACATATGTATACATACATAATCCATATATATATATATATGTGAATGTGTGTGTATATGTATCATCATCATCATCCTTATCATTTAACATTTGTTTCCCAAGCTGGCTAAAGCTGAATGGTTTGACAGGATTCAACAAGTTGGAAGACTGCCTTCTACTCCAGTGTCTGTTTTCTCATGGTTTCTATGGCTGGATGCCATTCCTAATACCATCCACTTCACAGAGTGTACTGGGTGCTTTGTTTCATGGCACAAGCTCTAGCTGCTATGCCTTTAGAACATCCTAGGTCACCTAGTTAATGGAAGCTATCTACTCCCTCTGGGGATCTTACTGAGCATTTGAGTAAATCGATTTTCTGTGCACTGTTAGTGTTTATTACTCCGGTGCATCTGCCACATACAAAGTCTACTTTTCCTGTTAACTTGCAAGTGATACCAGTCCACCACTTGTATGTCCATAGTGTGCATTGGTTACATTGTACAGAAATTCTATCCACTCTTTTTCTATATGTTTAGCAAGGTTATTTCTCTGATGGTAGCAGAGTCCTATCTGTTTTTCTATTTACTAAAACTTTAGTTTTTGCTAAGTTGAATTTGAGACCGTTTAATTCCAGGTTTTGCTTCCACACTTGCAATTTTTTTTCTAATTCTACTAACATTCAGCTATAAGAACAAGATCATCAGCCTAAAGGAGTTTCTGCAGGTATCTGGTCATAAACTCCTCTGTTATGGTGTGGAGGACTATGATAAATAGAAGGAGACCAAAAATGAAGCCTGGTTGGACTCCTACCTGAACACTGAATTTACCACTGTAGTTATTGCTAACTGTCACCTTGTTTTGTAGCAGAGACCAGTATTGGAGATTAAAATCTGTATCATAATAGTTTATCTAAAACAACTGTTATAGTAAAGATGATGTGTGTAATCTTTTTTATATTTCATTTTAGAAGCTAAGTATTTCTCAAACTACATTTTGATTTTTTTTTATTGAAAAGAGATCATTTGAATAATAATGACATTCCAAAAGTAAATGTTTTCACTTGCTTTTCTAGTCAAATTGCAAAGCATAAATTTGATAATATTTATAATGCTTCAGATTATATATGCTGTTATTACCCTCACCTTGTTTGCACTCAACCTAGTTTGAAAATACTGGTAAGTATTTACTTGCTTTTAAGATTGGTTTCATGTAAAAAGATTTTTAAGAATGGTTTCATTGTAAAGGTAGTAATGACAAATAAAAATTCTCATGGATACAAACCTTTATAGCTCAAGCTGAAACCCCAATTTACCCTATTTTTAAACCCATAAAGTTGCTTTATCCTGAACCCTTGATCTATCCCTTTTGCTTTCCTCTTTTTTAGGAATGAATCTGTGGCATCAAATTCTAGTGCTTGACTGCAGATTACAAGTTCTCAGTATACTTTGATGGGAGTATTAACACATGAGTTTTGTAGAAACAATTGCCAATGTGTTTATACTGATTGAAAACTGATGAAAATGATGTCAAAGAATCATGAAGCATTGTTTTGTTACTAAACAACTTAAGTAAAATAGAATCAAATATTAAGGTTTGAGCTTTCAGAACAGAGTTTATAGTATAACAAGTTAAGCAAAGATTGTAATCTAATATTATTGCAGTAGTGAAGAAATCAAATAATAGGGACAGTGATGGATTGACATGTTAGTGTTGCGATAAACATCTGTAGAATTAGTGGATCTGCTCAATTGCCAGTAAGAATAAGTGATCAACAATTACAGAGAATAGGTGTGCTTATCACAATAGAATATGGTAATAATGTAGTGATAGGAAATAGAATATACATTTATTTGACTGGAGTTATTGCTGTAACATTTTTTATAAAGTATTTTTATTGCATCTCGGGAAGGTCAATATGCCAATAATAAATGCACGCCCTGCTTCTATTTCTCTTTTATTACTGTTATTATTAGTTAATTTATTAACATTTAACCATTTAACTAATCAATTGTTTGATTAATCATTTGGTCAATAAAGCAACAAATGAAGGCACCTGTGATCACAATGTTGAGGTTTCAGTTCCCAGACTGGGTGGTGCATTATATTCTTGAGCAAAACCTATCATTTCAGATAACTCTAATCCACTCTGTTGTAAATGAGTAATCCTACAAAGAACTGGCATCTTGTCCAGGGGGAATGTGATCTCAGTCACTTATATGCCATGGAAACTGGTTAATCAGCCCTATGATCCTAGAACCCAAGACAGTAATGTCTAGGGTAAACTTTTACAATCAGTCAAACAGCTAAGTTTGTCAAAGTTCTTCTGTCACCATTCATAATCTCATCAATGACATCCCCTCTCTACTCCAGGTCTGCTTTTACAAACATTGAGCATTTTTCAAAGCAACAAATGTAGTCTTTTGTTGTATCCCGGTGTTTAGTAGAGGTGGGGACTCCTTAGGGCAGATGTCATTCTTTTTTTATTGAGGTTGTTTGATTGGTTCCATTGCATGTAACTTAGGTGTTTTTATTGCTGTTCTGTATAAGTCTCATAGCGATAATTATGTAAGGGTTTATGTTTGAGATTTGATATTTCTATTTGTAACAATAGGCAGATGTTGACAAAATGGACATATTACTCTAATAATTCAATGTTTCACTCTTGTTTTGTGTTTATTAATTCTCAGGCAATCGTTTACGTTTTTAGCACTGTTGGCATCACTGGATTGAATGGTTCTGCCCAGGTGTCAAGACTACAATGATATCTATTAAGCAGCTGATGATAGATGTGCATGTTTGATGTGCTTATTAACTGTGAATCTTTTGTATCTTGCGTTCTCGTAGTTCTAAGTTGTCCTTTATTGAAATTATAGCTCTCATAGGTTTTAAACTTATTTAGAAGTTTTTGGTTTCTTGGTTTATGCTAGTTTTTTTTTTTTTTTTGTATATACTATACCAGACATCACTATTGTAAGATTGTCCTCCATTGGGGTTCTAATTTTTGTATGGGTAATTTAAGGGTTTCTAGTTTATGGACGTTTTCTTGTGATATGGATGGATGCCAACAGCTCCATAAAGAAGTGCTGATCTCTCAAAGAGGATGGAACACATGGAAGTGGGAGATCCAGAAAACATAGGATGAAGTACTGAAGAACGACCCCAGGAAGCCAAACCTTTCAGGCAAGATGACAAAGGACTGAGATACCTGACCATACTCGAGAAGACCCATACCCCAAAGCAGATGTGTTAAGACCAATCCTGCTGGTTGTGTAAAGCACTTGTGGTGGTGCCACATAAAAGCGCCTATGTGGTGCTATATAAAAGCACTTGTGCAGTGCCACATAAAAGTGCCCATGTGGCAACACGCAAAAGCACCCATGCAGTGTCTCATACAAGCACATGTGGTGTCACCTAAAAGCACCCAACATACTCTGTAAAGTGGTTGGCATTAGGAAAGGCATCCAGCCATAGAAACCATGCCAAATTGGCCTGGAGTCTGGTGCAGCCCACCCCCATCCCCACCTTATGAGTTTTGGTCACACTGTCCAACCCATGCCTGCTATTCTAGTTGACAGTTCTTGGACAGGTAAAGCAATAAAGACTGTGAAGGCAGCGAAAGGCTCTAGTCCATTAAGAATTGCTGCTAAGAGGATTAAAATACCTGGTGGAGTAGGATACAACCAAGTTGCCTGTATTGTCAATTCAATTGTACCAGAAAGTGTCATAACCATTGTTTGACATAGCAGCATTATCATGGACTATTTACAAGGATAAAGGAGATACCTTAGAGAGACATATTTACAGGGGGCATATATTGTTTGATGTGTAAAATATTCACTAACAGAAATTCATAAAAATATAGTTATCCCCGAATCAGTCCCAATTTCTGGATTAATCCAAAACGGATTCTTTGGGGATAACTATATTTTTATTAATTTCCTCATTTCAACATGTGGTGTAATAATATAAGTGAATATTTTATGTGGTTAGTCGATTTAGCGTCTATTTTTCAGTATATTGGCAAAGAAAATTTTTCTTTTGCCCTTATTTATAATTGCATTTATAATCTTCACCTTAAAAGGTATTTTTCATATGCTTGCCACTGATAAAATTTTTTAATAAAATATTATCCTTATATTAGAAGTAAATTAATTTTCATTCACTTAGGGACTGGTTAACCACTTGTATTCATTTCCTGAACGACTACACTTGTATCAAGGCTTGCTACGGAATTTCTATTTGGATATATTTAGGGTACTTAAATGTATTCATGACTTTGCATCTGCTTTCTCGTGGGTATGTCTAAGTATTTTATCTATTTTCATTTAGTGTTCCTCGCTGATGAAGGAAGAATCCTTTTTGGATATATCCAGAAATCAGAATCAATTTGGGGATAGCTATATTTTTATGAATTTCTGTTAGCTTGCTTTCCTCGTTTCAGCATGTAATATAAGTGAATATTATGTGGTTAGATGATTTAGCGTCTATTTTTCAGCATATTGGCAAAGAAAAATTTTCTTATTTATAAATATATATATATATATATATATATATATATATATATATATATATATATATATATATAGTGTGTGTGTGTGTGTGTGTGTGTGTTTTCAATTCTTCCTTGCTTACAATGGAACAAAACCCTTGAAGTGAAGTTTCTCATTGAACTTAGAAGTGTCTTGTATACTTTTTCTGTTCCGCTTTCAGATTGCATTCGCAAAGTGCATGTCAGCTGGTAACTTTCTTTGACTGAGAGCTGCAGCTTTTCTTATTTTTCATGAATACCTCTAAGACATCTCATAAGGTAGCTGAGTCCACCATTACTTACAGATATAATTGATTTAGTAGAGCTGTAAGTTTCAGAGCTGTTTTCTATAAATATTCTTCATTTTTTTCTTCACTAGTTTATTTGCTTTTGCATCCTAAAGACCTATATCATGTGTGTTATGTTACAACACAATAGGAGTTTTTGATAAGAATTTTCCACAAGTGCTTCTTGTGTTGAAACCTATCTATGTACTCTTTTACAGAAATATCTTTTATATTTCTCTCTGTTAAATTTTTTACTATATGTGCAGACATGTGTATATGTATGTATATACATGTTTGTACTTGTGTTTTCTTCCTTATTGATTTAGAAAGAAAGTTTCACATCTGTAGAGCTGCTAACTCCAGCCAAGTAGCAGCATCTTCCATTGAAGAGCTGTTGGTGTCGTGGTATATGGAGTCACGATCTTGTGATACTGGTGTATATCTTTGTCACTGGGGGAGGGGCAACCCTTTAAAGCTCTACATTTTAGGAAGAAAAGAAGAGGGAGCAGAAAAGGTAGTCATACACAAAAGTAAGTTGACAGCCTTCAAGAATGTATGTGTGTGTGTGCCTATATAATATATTCTGTATGTGTGTGTGTATGGATATCTGACTGTATACATATCCATACTTGAATGTCTGCATGCATGCATATGTGTATGTATGTATGTATGTATGTATGCATGTATGTATATATGAATATATTAATTGAAGTGTACAGTACTATATATCCATAATGGCCAATCTTATCAATCAGTTTCAAACTAGGGGTTCAACAGTGTTAGGTAACAGTGCGATTATGTAACCCTCTACTGTTCAGAGTGGCCATTATGGAATGAAATATGGTGACATATATATATATATATATATATATATATATATACATGACTATATATGTGTATCTATATAGGTGTGTGCATCATAAAATATTTTTAAGAGTATGGTTTTATTACTGAGAATTCAATTCCCATCAGTTTATATTTTTTTCTCTATTTCATTTTATTTCATATTAATTATAGATATATATATAATCTAGTTACAACAGTAGTGGCATCATTTTTGACATCAACTGAAATAAGGATGAAATTCTATTCTGATATGCAATAGTTCTTGTAGCAGTGATGATTGAAAAATATTCTCTCAAGTACTTCACAAACTGCATTAATAGATTTCAATCAATGAACACAGTATCAAATACAAAGTTCTATACAATGACTACAGACTATTTATTGCTATTTATGGAATAGAAAAATGGGTAAGCAAAAGCTCAGCCCTAATAGCATTGAGCACTCACAAATATTTATTGAAAAAAAAAAAAAAAAAAATTAATTTAAAAATAGCCATCTATGTATCATACTTAATGCATACACACTCATGATACACTAGTTACTGTGATATTACATTAAGTATGATACATAGATGACTATCTTAATTTAAACTTTTCTTCAATTGTGTATACCGGACTTTATTTTAATTTAACATATGTGCTACGAGAAAGAAAATATTCCCTTTTGAAACATTTTCATTTTCATTTTTTAGCTTGCTTAGCTTCTTGCCTTTTCATTTGCTTCTCCAAATTTATTCTTGGATTAAAAACTGAAATGTATCTGTGATGCTGTAATCCTAAATAATATTGCTTATAGTGTATCTAACACAGTGATTTTATTTTAGTCTTGTAGTTTGTTTGTTTTTGCTTGTTTTGTTTTTTTACTCTGTAGTATTATATATATATATATAAATATGTATATATAATCATATAGTTACCACTGTAGTACTGTTTGCCTGATGTAGTTTAATTTTAATTACCCTTGTGAGATTTATTTATTTTTTTCCTTTTGTTTTTGAATGTTGCTTTTTTATGTTTGCTTTCCCCTATTTGTTTTGACATTCTACTTTTTGTTTTTTGTTTTTAATATATACTCTGTTTTAATTCAATTTAACCCATGTTTTGTTTGTTCCTCCCCAATAGTCACAGCACTCCAATTTGACAATGTGTATGTATGTATATATATATATATATATATATATATATATATATATATATATGATGATGATATATATATATATATATATATATATACACACACATATAAATATAGCTGCATGAAAATAAACCTACCCATTAACATAATGTAGTATATGATATTAAACACTCATACACTAAAATGTACAAGCACCCAAATACAATGGCAGGCACAAGTGAAAATGAGAATCATCCTCATTGTTTAATATCCACTTTTCTATGCTTGCATGGATCAAATGGAGTTTATCGGGGCAGATTTTCTATGGCTGGATGCCCTTCCTCTCACCAACCCTCACCTGTTTCCAAGCAAGGTAATATTTTCCCTGGCCAAACGTGACTTCCAAAGAAGAATGGAAATCGAAATTTTTAACTGAAAAAAACTTGATTGATGGTTACCACATAAAGAGCGCCTGTGCCAATGCCACATATAAAACACCCATGCTGGTGCCACATAAAAAGCACTTAGTGCACTCTGTAAAGTGGTTGATGTTAGGAAGGGCATCTGGCTGTAGAAACAATGGCAAAACAGACAATTGAAGCCTGGTGCAACTCTCTGGCTGGCCAGCTCCTATCAAATCATCCAACTCATGCCAGCATGGAAAATGGACATTAATAATGATGATGATCCTTTGCAAAATAAAACTAGAAGGAACTTTGGTTGTGGACTCAATCTATCACACTGTTTGATTTAACATACTGTTAAACTTGGCACTTTGGATACCTTTAGCAGACTTACCTCTGTTGCAAGACTTCAGGCCAAATGTCTGGTTTGAGGATACTTTCCCCTTCCCCCGTACTAGTCTCAGGGGCTCTGTCAAGTCAAAGGTCAAGAGCACTGTGGGCACTGACTTCTCTTTCAACTAAAAAAAAAAATTTTTAATTAGGAACTTAATAAGTTTATGGTGCATGCACTGACATGGTGGTGTGGTTAAGTTCACTTTTCAGTCATGGGATTTGGGGTTGGGCAAATGTCTTTTACTATAACCCTGGGCCGACCAGTACCTAGTGAGTGAATTTGGCAAACAGAAACTGTGTGGAAGCCCATCATGTGTGTGCTTGTGTTTATCTGTCCCCCCCTCCCATCTCCACCACTTGGTAATCAGTGTAGGTTTGTTTATGTCCTTGTAACTTAGCAGTTGGGCTCATAGAATAAGTACCAATCTTCAAAAATAAGTACTGAGGTCAATTTGTTTGACTCAACTCTTTAAAGCACTGCCCCAGCATGGCCACAGTCAAATGACTGCAAAACAAGTATAAAATAGATGAGTTACCATCATCTCTCTCTCTTGTCTCTCTCTTGTCTCTCTCTTGTCTCTCTCTCTCAGTAAAGTAGAAGCTATGTGTATCAACAACAATATTTTGTTAACGGACAGATATATTTAGATTTGATATTTTTAAAAAAAATTTTCTAAATTCTTTCTATTTTTAATTTAGAAATATTTTTAATAAAATATGTGAATTGTGTTGAAACAGATAATTACACTGAGAGTCATTTTGACTAATGAAGAACACACACACACACACACACACACACACACACACACACACACACACACAAGGATGACATGGAAATTTATGAAGTGTTCCATATTTTTCTAAAGTAGAAATGCTCCAACATGGCCTGAGCCTTTGGGCTGGAACACATAAAACAAAATAAAGGAAAACACATACTCACACACACACACACACACACACACACACACACTTACACACACAAAGCACTATAATATTCACTTTTCATTTATTTCTTAATAAATAATAGTACAGTTTATTCAGAAAAATAGTGGGATTGTGTTAGTGACCGCAGGTTGCAGAAATACGTGGTCTGGTCAATAAGTATCCAGGCTGTTGCCATAGTAATGAAGCTAAGGCACACACAGTGAAGCTACTTGGCACAGATTGACCTTGAATTCTGCTGTGCATGTACACTAAGTTTTAACATTCTAGCTCACTTCTGCTGTTTACAGCAGTGCTTGGAAGGAAGGTGTGTAGCATGTGACTGTCGCATTGACCATGACAGAGACAGCTGAGCAGAGAATCTGCATCAAATTTTGCCAAAAGCTTGGTGATACCTGCTCAGAGGCATACACAAGGTTTTCAAAAAGTTTTCTTCATTCTTGACACAATCGAGGAGATCTTGTGCAACTGAAACCTGAGTGTCTTTTTGGTTAGCTGAAAGCAGTTTTGGCACAAACTTGGCAGACATGCGTCTCATACTCAAATCTTCAGTGATAATGGACTGAACTGTAACTAAGCTGCACATACGCTGATAGCTCACAAATTGTGATTCAATGATTTCCCCCCTCACAGCTGCATGCACCTCTGTGATGTTTTTCTCAGTTCTGTTGGTTGTAGGTCTCCCAAAATGTTCGTCAATATCAACATTTTTTCATCGATCTTGGAAATGTCTGAACCACACGTACACTTGTGTGTGGCTCATACAATCCACTCCGTACACTTTCTGAAACCTTGCGAAGGCCTCTGAGCAGGTATCGCCTTGACAACTTTCTCTGTCATGGGCAATGCGACGATCACATGTTACACACCTTCCTTTGAAGTACTGCTGTAAACAGCATGAGCTAAAACGTTAAAACTTACTGCACATGCACAGCAGCGTTCAAGGTCAATTTTTGCCAAGCAGCTTTACTCTGTGTGCTTTAGCTTCGTCACTATGGCATCAGTCCAGATACTTATTGATCAGACCTTGTAACACATATAACTTTGTAACACTTCATCATTCAATTACTAGTTAATTTGTTGATGTTAACTTTCTCAATAACATAAGTGTTTACCTTAATCGCTTAATCACCCTTAACTAGACAGGGACTTAAATCTTGCCTTAGCTGCCTGATCAACTGGTTGAACAAGCCGTTAAAACGAAGTCTTAAACTGTTAAACTTGAAGTCCCTGTCAACACAAAACTACTAATAAATTTGATTGAACTAAAAAAAATTAGAACCTCACCATTAGTAAATATTTTGTATTTTTCAAAATATTAATTAACAACAAATACTTTGTCTATACAGGCGGTGCTCTAGCATGGCCACAGTCAAATGACTGAAACAAGTAAAAGAAAGAATAAAAGAGTATGTATGTTTGTATACACACTATGGGTATTATGCGTTGTGCTTGTACATTCTGTAAAGGGGTTGGCATTAGGAAGGGCATCCAGCCATAGAAACAATGTCAACACTGAGAGACTGGAACAAGATGTTGTGCTCTGAACTGTTGGATACTGTCAAAACGTCCACCCCATTTCATCATGGAAAGCATACATAAAAATGATGACAATAATGAAAATGTGTGTGTGTGTGTGTGTGTGTGTGTGTGTGTGTACACATATGTAGGTGCAGGCATAGTTATGTGGATAAGAAGCTTTCTTCTTAAACAAGTGGTTTTGGGTTCAGACCCACTGTGCAGCACCTTCGGCAAGTTTCTTCTATTATAACCCTGGACTGACCAAATTCTTGTGAATAGATTCGATAGAGGGGAAACTGAAAGAACACTATCATACAGGGTGTTCAACCTAACATTTTCATACCTGGCTTGAATCATTATGATACAGGTAACTCCTTTCCAATATTCAGATGACTTCCAGTGCTCCATGTCAGCTAACTTTTTCTCAACTGCAACTTTAACCTTTATGCTCTCATCAAAAGCCGTTGACTGGTCGCCAATACATCAAGCTATTCCAGAAAAAAAAAAAAAGAGACAAAAAAATCGTCAAATTCAGCCTGAACACCCCACATATGTGTATGTGTGTGTTTATCCCCGCCCCCCCCCACTACTGTCTGACAACTAGTGTTGGTTTGTTTACGTCCCCATAACTTAGCGGTGTATGTGAATATGTGTATAAGTGGGTTTGTTGGGCTCCACAGTTCACCAATAGCGCTGACTTTCACTAGACAGGAAAATCCTAGTCTTTCAAACATCTCACTCTGGATGACAAAAAAGATGGCTGACAGCAAATATATGGTTGTTCTCTTAATAAAGAGAGGTAACTCTTAATGGACTGGAGACAATTTAATGAGCTCATCTATACATCTGTTCACTTCATTCTTTTGCATGCCCGTTTATCATATATATCGTATATATATATATAATTCTATCCCCAGTAATATGTATGTGCGTGTATGTATGTGGATATGCTTCTTTCTGCCCAATTGACCTATAAATAAACAAATGAATAAGCAAATACAATTAAAACTGAATTAATGAACAAACGAGCGATAAAATGAATAAGAATTAGATTGAAGAATGCATAAATGCTACACGAATATATCAATTATATACAGAGCTAAATGCTAATTTCGTAGGGGGCAGCTGTCGGTTATGCTAACCAGTGAGAGTTTGGATTTGCCTTCAAAAGAGAGTTATTACTTCTGTTGAGGTGAAACTTCATGGTTGAGTGGGTTTCTGTGAATCCCATCCACCAGCTTGCTTGTGGACATTTCTGGTGCAGGCATGGCAGTGCAGTAAGAAGCTTGCTTCCCAACCACATGTTTGCATGGTCAATCCCACTGTATGACACATTGGGCAAGTGTCTTCCACTATAGCCTCGGGCCAAACATAGCCTTGTGAGTTGATTTGGTGAACAGAAACTATATGAAGTCCATTGTATGTGTATGTGTGTGTATATATATATATATAATGCGAGAGAGTTAGGGGTTGAGGATTCAACCCGCTAAGGGATAGTATCTATCCAATATGCTGCTGGGATGGTACCCAATCATTGTTACACTAGTGTTTTATACCAAGTGCAATAAATGGGAGCAGGTAAAAGTGGGGGTGGGGGGGTTGCTATGAATTAAATTAATGAATTCAATGGGATACACTGTCTGCAAGTCGTTGGGTTCAGCACATTATCCTCCATTTTCTAATTG
>NC_069000.1:14573869-14576034 GCF_001194135.2 Octopus bimaculoides
GTTAGATTTTTCATTATTAATTGATCCAGCTTTTGGAATAATTTGCCTTGGAAATGTACTAGTTTTCCTTGGATACTTTATTCCTTTTGTCTTCCTTCGAGATCGAGCTACTGAAGAGTTAAACATTACACGTTCAAATGCTGCTTTTTTATTGTCTATTATTGGTAAGCATCATTTTACTTCGCAAAATAACTTCAAGTAACAATTACCTAATCAGTTAATCTAGAAGTTATTAGTTAACTAAGAAATTATGCATGCATTTTTTAAAAAAAAGTTTTTGAATTGAAGAAATAGGACGACTTTGATGTGTGTAGAATATTTAGAAAAATTTGTTATAAGCACAATCACTTTTTCCTTATTTTGAAAATATGTAATTTCTCATGCATATCAATCATCCTTATTTTAAAATTTACAACTCCTTATGCAAGGAGACCATCCTTATTTTAAGATCTATAGTTTCCTATGCAAGGGGATTATGCATGTAACATGTATAGTTCCATATGCAAAAGAATAATTTTATTATTCTGGAGCTAGAAGTGAGTGTCTTTTTTTTCCTTTTTTTAATAATTATTTAGATTTAGGTAGCATTCATAGTATTTTGGACTGGTGAAGCTGATGCAGGAGTTGAGGTAGTGTTCGTGTTGTAGTTGATATTCAGTATGAACATCTATTGGAAAAATAATAACCAAGAGTGAGTCCAAAAGCACACCAGTTTAAAAGACTATGAGCATTACCTAGTCCACCACATCAACATCACCTGTCTAAAAGTCTACAGCTACTACCAATTCCCCAGAGGCTAAATGATTTTTGCTTTTTGTCTTCCTACCTTGTTCTACCTTTATTCTATTTTCACTGTGTTTTCTTTTTCAGGTATTACAAATACCATTGGTCGGGTGGTTACTGGTTTTCTTGCAGATCTTCGGAAAGTAGACAGTTTGTTGATCAATAATGTTGCTCTGCTTGTTACAGGCATTGCAACCTGTCTCAGTTTATTCTGTAACAATTATGCAACTTTATGTATTTATGCGAGTGTTTTCGGTCTCTTTGCAGGTGAGTAATGAAAAAAAAAAAATTGCTTTTATTTTTAGTATTGTAACTGCATTTGGGACTATATTGTCTTGAGTTCAGAGTTAGTTGCAATAATTTGATATCTTACAAATCGTCAGGAAAAAATAAGTAATTCTCCTACAATATATCTGAGTGGTTATCAGTGGGAAGGCCATCCAGTGCAAATGAGATTTGCTCAAACAACACAGATATGTCCAAATTTGCTCAAACAACACACGTCCACATATGTCCAATGGGCACACATGTGTATGCATACACACATACACACACATTGCACATTCATATCTACATATGCACACACATTGCACACATTGCATACACATGCATGCACATGCACATACAGGCATATACTTACTCACACATGCATGCACTCATACATATGCACCTACATATAGACACTCATATATATGCACATACATATACAACAAACAGATACATATTCACACATGGCTACATGCACATGTACACACACATAAATACAAATATAAAAAGGGGATTAAAAAGCTAATCCTTTTCTATTAGGTTGGTGCATAATTACTGTGGCTTTTTTTCAACAAATCTTATTCAGCAAAGACAATAACAAAATGTAACAAGAACATCTTTAAATGATTATTCGGGAGCATATTCACCATCTACTTCAATTACTGCTTCCCATTTGCTTGGCAGACGGTCAAACCATCATTTAAAGATGTTTTGTTAAATATTGTTTTTGTTGAATAAAATTTGTTGAAAAAAAGCTGCAATAATTATCCACCAACCCAATAGTATCAATACTAATTTCTTCTTGGTGTTAAAAGAGAAAATTTCAGTATATTTGATTGTCGTTAACCCTTTAGATACCAACTTTACTGAGGCTACTTCTGGTTCTAATACTCTTTTACTCTTTTACTTGTTTCAGTCATTTGACTGTGGCCATGCTGGAGCACTGCCTTTAGTTGAGCAAATCGACCCCAGGACTTATTCTTTGTAAGCCTAGTACTTATTCTAGCGGTCTCTTTTGCTGAACCGCTAAGTTATGGGGACGCAAACACACCAGCATCGGTTGTCAAGCGATGTTGGGGGGACAAACACAGACACACAAACATACATACATATAT
>NC_069000.1:14576055-14578513 GCF_001194135.2 Octopus bimaculoides
ATATATATATATATATATATATATATATATACACATATATATGACGGGCTTCTTTCAGTTTCCATCTACCGAATCCACTCACAAGGCTTTGGTCGGCCCGAGGCTATAGTAGAAGACACTTGCCCAAGGTGCCACACAGTGGGACTGAACCCGGAACCATGTGGTTCATAAGCAAGCTAAAGTTAACTAAATTAAAACCTTCCATCAAAAATTTCATGTTAATAATATGTTTCAAATTAGGTAGTGAGCTGGCAGAGTTGTTAGCACACCAGGCAAAATGCTTAGCAGCATTTTATCCATCTTGACACTCTGAGTTTCAATTCTGCCAAGGTTGACTTTGCTTTTTATCCTTTCAGTGACAATAAACTAAGTACAAGTTGAGCAATGGAGTCGTTGTAATTGACTTACCCCTCCCCTAAAATTGCTGACTTTGTACCAAAATTTGAAACCAATAGATGTTTCAAATACCAGCTTAATAACAAAGTTGTTTTACTAAATTCTGCATTATTTTCAAAATTAATGAAATAAAGGCAAGGGTATTGATAGAAATATGGTAACAAAGGGGTTAAAAATGGTAATTTTTGAAATGTATGAACAAACAATTTACTGGGCGTTTTTTTTTTTTTGTTCATTTTTTAGCTGCATTTATATCATTAACTTCCATTATCATCTGTGATCTCTTGGGTTTGGATAAGCTCACAAATGCTTTCGGACTCTTGTCATTGGTTAGAGGAATATCGACCATCATTGGACCACCTTTGGCTGGTAAGTAGTAGTAGTTGTTCTTGTTCTTGTTATTATTATTAATATTATGAAGTAGCGAGCTGGTACAATCGTTAGCACACCAGGCAAAATGCTTAGTAACATTTTCACTTTCATTTTAATAGTTTTATTATTATTATTATTATTATCCCATTGTTCTTTGAAATTCTCATTGCCATCATCATCATGGGTTTTGACAGATCCATACAACAATTTTTTCATGTCTTTGTCCTGTTATAATTACCTCATTTGACTGAAATACTAAATTATGCACTTTTCATCCACATTTTTACCTTCTCTTCCTACCACTAGTATTGCCCATTTTTCTACGTGTAAATTTTTTACTACTTACTGATTTCAAATTTTGACACAAGGCCAGCAATTTCGGAGAAAGGGCTACTTGATTACATCGACCCCTGTGTTTGACTGGTACCTATTTTATCAACCCTGAAAGGATAAAAGGTGAAGTCAACCTCGGTGGAATTTAAACTCAGAACATAAAAATGGATGAAATGTTACTAAGCATTTTACCTGATATGCTAAGATGTCTGCAAGCTTGGCACCTTATTATTAGACAAAATATAATTTTTCTTTTATGCTGTTCTCGTTCCACAGGTGCTATATATGATTCAACCAAAAACTATGACTCAGCATTTCAAATGGGTGGAATACTGATTATATGCGGAGGTTTGCTGCATTTTATTCTATACATCCCTCCAATTGCAAAACGGCGGCACCGGATAGAAAGAGAAATAATCACAAGTCCAAGTGAAGCAGTAATAGATGAGAAAATTGAGGAAGAACTTAGTGATGAAGAAATTGAAGATGTGAAATCTTGTTGAGAAAAAAAAACATACTGTTAAATGGCAGCAGCAACAAATACCATTATTATTGTTTATGACTTGTAACTGAGGAATAATAAAGGCAAAACTCCATTCTTTACACGATATGTGTAAAACATTTCAAGCTTTTACCAAGATGGTATATTCAACCACTTTTCCATTCCTGGTTACACTGGATTTTCTTTTTGCAGAAATTGTTCAAAACACAATTTGGGAATGAAAGCACTTTTTAAACAATCGCCACAATTTTTACAAATATACATCTGTAAAGCTTTTTTTCTTTGAGAATTGTTATCTAAAATCTTTTATCTCATCAAATGTCATCATAAGTTAAAATATTTAGATGAAATTTTTAATAAAACGAAGAATGGCCATTTGGTTTAAATATTTATTGTTTAATCATATAAATATTCACCATTATTCATTTCTTTGTGAAATATAACACAATTTTTTTTTTAAAAATCATATATTAGTTAATTCCATTTTACAATTCAAGTCTCTATTCCATTACGTATTATTGTAATGTAATTTTTTTCTAATTTCAGAAGAAAGGTGTGTCACCTTTAAGCTTCTGCATGTGAATAAGATTAACTTCTTATGGCAATAGAATTTTACCCCTTCTTATTGAAAAGAAGTTACTATTTTGGGATTCTACAGGCTATAGTTTGTCCTTATCCATGCAGTGCTGTAATGACAAAGCAAGCAAGAATGTGTGTGTGTGTGTGTGTGTAAATGCATATATATATATATGTGTGTGTGTGTGTGTGTGTGTGTGTATGTGTATATGTATATATTAATACATATAAACATGTACATATATATACATACACACACACACACACACACACACACAT
>NC_069000.1:14580185-14583341 GCF_001194135.2 Octopus bimaculoides
TATATATATATATACGAAACCTGAGACTTTTAGGAGAGAGGAAATTAAAAGTCCTGATGTTTTATGTTCTTTAGAAAACTGGTAGATTAAAATGGCTCCAATCATTAATTAAAGCCAATTTACATATAATTAGCATCTACTCTGCTCAGGATGATTTTTTTTAGATAAATAATTCAGAATATTTTTGATGACTGCCTTTCACAATCTAACTTTGATTCTTGGTGAGATCTATATTTCAATTTCACTGTGAATGCATGGAGGAAGAGTACGGCACTATACTTTTGCGTTTTCTTGCATTACAGCTATAAAATCCGTTACTTGAAGCCTATGCAAGAAGTCAGTATTTAAAATATTATGATGATTGGTTTGTATCATAAATCAAACTAACCTTGTAGAAAATAATTGCATGAAAACAGGCATTATTGAAGTAGTTTGAGTTAGAATGGAAGAGTATTGTAAATTGGAGTGTCTTGGAGTCATCTTTGGATTGAATATGTGGCTGTAATCTTCAAAACAATTAGATTAATAACTATCATTAACAACTGGGTCATTTAATGCCATAAATCACTTTAATCATTTAAATAGTATCTAAAAATCAAATTACTAAAATTATTCTTTAAAAAAAATCCTTAAAAGAAAATTAAACTGGATAACTTCCATAAAAAAGAATTTATTAAACACAGATGTGAAAGCATGATATTTTTTAACAATTTAACCAGTGAAAATTATATAACTTTTCAAGTTTTGTATATAATTGTTTTTTTACATCATTTTTGCTGGTTAGGAGTACTAATCTTTATTACTTCATAATCTGGGTTCAGTGTCTGTTGTCCAGAGAGATATTTTTGTTGACAATTCTAGTGTATTTAGGAATGACCAACTATTGTATCTATACCAATTCGATTGACTAATAAGCTCTTAAGGAAATCCTAAAGTATGATGTCTCATTGCCATGAAAAATTTGAAGTATATTTTGATATTGTGTTGTTTACATAGCAACTAATACAGTATTTCTGTTAAAGTTATACAATCAGAATAAATCGCCCCATTATTTAATGTATGTGTCTTCTCTAAATCTATGTAATCCACTTTAACATTAAGCATTTGTATTTGTGAGACAGTTACTAGTGAGATTGCTGTTGTGAGAAAACCTTGACATTATGTAGTCTAACGGACAATAACATTTAGGTGTATGTGAATAGCTTGTATGAACAGTTTAGAGCATGTATGAGTGTGGACTAAAAGTAGGATTCAATGTTGAGTAGGCATTTAACAATGCTCATCTCTTTTTTTTTTTTTTTATCCGTATCTTGGAAAATTATAAAGAAAAATTTCTGCTGTAGATGATTTATTCATTTTTATAGAATTGATCAAAGTAGTGCAAGAAAGATTGAAACCTGAGTAAAAAAGGGGTCAGTGCAAAGGGTCCCAATTTTAGACTTGGTTACAATGGAAATACTAGTTATCTCTGGGAATTGGCTAGGATGGGGACTCTGGTTTGAGTACTGGAGGAAAAGCTGTTTCTGGTTACTTAAATATATTTAGCCAATGTCACCTATTTAAAATTAGGTGGTCTGAGCCAGCAAGAGCTAATTTTCTTGGCCACAAATTCAGAACAGTACTACAATACGATATTACACATTCACCCTTTGACTGGTAAATTAGTCACTTAATTGACATAGTTGGCTCTGACTTTATTCAGATTGTCATAATAAAGGACAAATACTTCAGCATGCTACATACACTTGTGTTACTAACAGTGTGAACAATGAAGTTCATTGGCTACTTGAATAGTTTATTGAACAGAGCAGACCAATTCATTATTTGGACAATTAGTGATAGGGCTAGAGCTAGTGATAATGTATTGTTTAGGGTATGAAGTGCTAGGCAGAGAGCTTCAATGGAAGTATTGAAAAAAGTATGCTGTCTCAATAGATGAGACATTGGGTTATATGATGTATGAGTTAAATGTATGGTGTTATATGAAAAAGAATCATGATTTGATGGGGGAAGGGCTAAAATAGCAGTTTGAGAGCTGGTTATTGATATGTAAAGCAAAGAAATGATTACAGAGAAAGAAAATGTTCAAAGAATGATAGTAATGAGAGCTAGCAGAAAGACACTCTGTAAGAGATTGTTTACATATAAGTTTAAAAAGTTAAGTTTTCATTAGTAAGAAGACAAAGGATAGTTGTTGAAATATATAGACTTGATCAAGCCATGATTTTACTTGGTGAAAAGGAAAAGGGACCTTAAACCAGTAATGGCAAAAAAAATGATGACACAAATGATGATAACGATAAAGTAATTAGCCAAATAATCATCTGGTGAGTAGTCTCTGATGATGAAATTGCTTTTAGAAATTTCTACTTTTGATGCTGGCAATAAAATAAACGTTTTTGTTAACATAAGAGTTTAAATATCCTAAAACTAATTATCTTCTATGACTGCATAGATATTGATATTTGGCTCAGAATTGAGAAGCAGGTAACGAAATGCTCCAAGGAACATAAAAGGGAGTGTTAAAAACTAATTTTTGTATATCTACACAACACAAAGTATGGAGAGGAATAAAGATCTCATTAAAATACTGTTTTAGTAAGTGGAGAAACTGAGGAAGATAAATGTGGGATGTTTAACAATGAAAAGCCATTTCTTGCTTTTAAAACTCAGTGTAATATATCTCCCACTGCAATATAAGATGCCTTACCCTAGTACATCTGCTACAGAACAGTAGTATATACTAACAACAATATACCACATTGATAAAGTTCCAGTATCTTTCAATGTACTGCAACTTACATTTCGACATTATTACTCTTACTACTGTGCATATTCAACACTACTGTCAATCAGGTCCCACATCAATATTACACTATAGTGTATGTGTGTGTATATATATATATATATGCATATAAATATGTATATATGTATTTTGATATGTATATACATACATACACACACATACATATACAAATATATATATTTAAATATATACATACAAATATAAACAAATTAAAATACATATATGTATATACACACAAATTTATAGAGATGTCCATATATAAATAAATAAATATATATATATATATATATATGTATATGTATATATATATATATATATATATATATATATATATATATATATATATATAT
>NC_069000.1:14583684-14590484 GCF_001194135.2 Octopus bimaculoides
TATATATATAGTTGTATATATGTATGTATGTACTATAGTAACATTAAACATACATCAATATACAGTACAACATATAAACATACCACATTAAAATACAGTGTGCCCCTCTACAGTACAAGAACTCAACTGAAACTTTAGGTCTTCCTCCCAAAAGAAACCAGGAAAAATATTTTTTAGATGTTGATATTTTCGATAATTTCAATATACAAATGTTTTTGAATTTTAGTTATTTTTTTATGAAATTCTTTTCTGACAATATATCTCCTTAACCTAGAAAACAATTTTAACTATTAAATATATTATCTTTGATATAAACATTGTTTTAAATTTAATAAACATTGATTTCATATTATTCAAAAATAAAAGTTTGTTTTTAGTAATTTTTTCTTCATTAAAAGATATTTGAAACATATTTATTTTGTTTGTTTAAATCTGATTGAATTTTTAACCCTTTTGATACCAACCTGCCTGAAACTGTCCTTGGTTCTATGATACAAACTTTCTGTTTTAACCCTTTAGCATTTGGATTACGGATTTTATTATTTTTTTTCCGTCTTTGATTAGTAAGTGTTATTTCCTATTTGCTTTTATCTACAAATCAAAAGAAATGACTACTATTCCCTTCAAAGTTTGCTTTTGTCACCTGGACATCAATGTTTTGAAACTGACTTATTTTCCATTACATTTCAGACAAATTCAGCACTGAGTTGCTGAGGCAGAAATATTGTTATAGCAAATATTCTACTCAAAACCACGGATTTGTTTATCAATTGCATGACCATAACCATTTGAGCATGTCCCTTAGTGGTTGACAATATGTGCATCTCTGATCATGAGCAGAAGTAGTGACAGCCATGTTTTGAGAAGGATTTTTTGGGATTTGAATAAATGTTACAAAAGTAATGTTTAAAGGAAATATTAGCCATTCATTACACTTTCTAGGGGTAAGCAAATAGGAAATAGCAGTTGCTACCCAAGGACAAAAATTGTGTTCCAGGCTAGGCTTACAAAGAGTAAGTCCTGGGATCAATTTGCTTGACTAAAGGCGGTGCTCCAGCATGGCCGTAGTCAAATGACTGAAACAAGTAAAAGAACCTGATTGATCATCATAGTAGTCAAAAATAGTATTAAAACCTTAATCAAACTTTAAGAGGGGAACAGAGAAACAGTTATGGAAGAGATGTTCAGATGAATTGATTCCTGTCCGTCTGTCTGTCTGTCTGTTTGTCTATAATCGTTAGTCCAACAAATTATATTTTGTTGGACTAATGTTTATGGAATGAATGTTTATTCAGTTTCACACTTAAATTCAAGTTCTTTATTCTAAGTGGCTTCTTTGAACTTGCTACTCCTTGAAATATATATATATATATATATATATATATATATATATATGGTTTTAAAAATTCTGTTCTGGAGATCATTCACTCAAAGATGACCGATGTTCTGGTCGACCTACTGAAATTGATGATGACCGAATCAAAGCCATAATTGAATCTGATTGTCATATAACTATGCGAGAGATTGCAAAGAGGTTAAATGTATCACACACAACAATTTAAAATCACTTAAAATGTCTTGGACTTGTTAAGAAGCTCAATATTTGGATTCCACATAAATTGAAAGAGATCCACTTAACACAATGAACCAATATTTGCGATATGCATCTCAAACGCAATGAAATCAACCTTTTTTTAAAATGAATCATCACTGGTGATGAAAAATGGATTGTCTACAATACGATCAATCGAAACGATCATAGTCCAGGCTTAATGAACCAGCACAAAGCACATCGAAAGCTGAATTGCATAAAAAAGGTCATGCTGTTAATTTAGTATTGCGTATTTTGAGCTGCTTCCAAGGAACCAAACGATCAATTCAGATGTTTACTGTCAACAACTAATGAAACTGGAAGAAGCAATCAAAGAAAAGTGGCCAGAATTGGCAAAGCGTAAAGGAATCATGTTCCACCATGACAACGCTAGACCACACACGTCTTTGCTAAATTGTGAAAAATTATTGGAGCTTGGTTGGAAGTGATGTCATATCCACCATATAGCTCTGATCTTGTACCATAAAATTACCAGGTAAAATCATAACATGGTTCCATTTCTTGAACAACAAAATCTCTTCTTCATTCCTACAATTCGATATAAATAATTACTATTCATCTAATTCCCCCAAACTTCTAAATCAAGCCCTCCTTCTAGCTAGGAATCTAACTAACCCCACTAGAATTTAACATAATTCTTAATGCCCGAAAATCTCTCATTTCTTTCGAGGACAAATTCTGGTGCCGGGCCAACCACTATAACACTAACAATAACTATAGCAAATTCTTTGACATTACTATGGGATCATCCGACTCCGCCCAAGTCACGGAACTCGTTGGATTATACCTACTCCATCAGCTCCGAATACACTTCCCTATCATCAAGGGAGGTCTAAACAGAGATGACGCTTTGCTAGTCACCAAGGGCGTTAATGAATCCTCTTTAGAACGAATTAGGAAAGATCTACAAACATTTTTCTCTAATCTCACAAAACCACTAATTTTTTAGACATTACTTTAAACTTAGAAATCTCCCAATACTCTCCATATCACAAGCCCAACCAGTACCTTAAGTACTTAAACATTGACTCTAATCACCATAAATCCACCTTTGATAATATAATTAAGGGGATCTCGATTCGTATATCCACGCCGCATATTACAACCAAGCACTCGCTGCCAGCGGCTTCTCCCAACAAATAAAATACATCTCTAATACTAGGCTCAAGCAATATATATCTCAAGTCATATCACAACGACCATACATGCACTATACTAGAACCCCGGGAGAATCCAGATTAAGACGTCCTTTCAATTAAGGACCATCAGTTTATTTGTTTTTCAGCTACTGTACAATGTAGAGTATACGTGTTGTTTGTTCCCTATTCTAAATCAATAAAATTGAACTTTGAACGTTTTCTGATAATTAAGTTTTTGAAACTATAAGACGTGCCTTTTATTTTCCTATCATTTTGGCTCTTATCTAAATCGAAGCTAACACTCCAAAATATATGTTATTTTTACGTTCGGCCAAATAATTGAAAATTAATTGCAATAATTGATTGACCTGTATCCTAATTAAAATTAATTGATTGCTAGGAAAATTTTTGGCAACAAGATAATGCCTCATGTGCATTATCCTGTCTGGTTTCAGCAGGATGGCGTTCCGCCCCATTACGCATTACAAGTTCGCATTACAAGTTCGTGATTTTCTGAACGAACATTTTCCAGGGAGATGGTTCAGGTGTCACGAGCCAATTAATGGGCACCACGATCACCAGATTTAACTCCCATGGACTTTTTCTTCTGGGGCTACATTAAATCCCTTGTGTATCCTGGAAAAATTCGTGACCAAGGACAGCTTCAAAGAATTGTTGAAGCGCGTGAACAAGTCAACGGCAATGAAGAGCTATTCGAGAGGGTTCATCGCAATTTTAAATTCCGTACGAACACTTGTTTAGAGCTACATGGCCAACACTTTGAACATTTGTAATGGATTAACTACTTCATTGCTAATAAAGCATATTTGATATCTCCCATGGTGCATGACTTTGTAACCTACATACATTCATACACACATACATACATACATACATACATACATACATATCCATGATGCACAGCCCTTCACTTTGCTGCGCCTCCCATAAAGGCATAACCCGAGTCGGACCACCCACTTGACCCTTGCTATGTACCTGTATGAAAATTCATCTATTTTATCTGTATTGTTTCCGATATTCAATGTACACAATTAGCTTGGGATTGTCGAAAAGAACTGCGTGTATAAATTTAACTTACTTAACACGGCACTTTAAATTTATCTTCGTTTCTCCAGTAGAAAAAATATCTCCACGTTTTTGTTTATTTTTGCTTGTGTTGTTTACATGAGTGCAAGCATAACATTTGAATATTTTTCAATATAGCTTTTGCTATTAGAAAGTATTCAACGATTATCTATGTATATTTTAAAAAAATTCAGAATAAGTATAAAGTACACTTTGTTTCCTTATATAACGTTTTACTTTGGTCTTTGGTACTAAAATCGGATGGGCTATTGTATAACAGCATTCTTTTCAAAATGTTTTTGTAGACTTATCATTATTGTTTTAAAGACAGAGTTGAAAAGTGATTACATTCACATCTATTATTTCAAACTTTTGTTCCAAAGAAGGAACCATAGTTCATATATTTATCGGCCCAGAAGGTTCTAGAATTTATTTGGCAAGAAAATTTGCACGCTTCCTCCGAAGTTACCGCTTCAGCCAGTGCTGAATGGCAACACCACATTGATGTATGTGTTTATACCTTTTAGGGTGACTCTTTTTCTTTTATGGAAATAGGGTCGTGATTCTTGACTGTGAAAATCTGAGGACTATGGTTCGAATCTAGGCTTGGTTCTCATTACAGTTCCAATAACATTATGGGGGAAACGGACAAAAGAGAAAAGATTAAAGTTCCGACCGAACTGAACCTGTGAATCCCTTCAATAAACAATGAGAATAGAAAATTTGTTTGCCTCTGTTATCACGCACATTTACAACTTAGTTTAGGTTCTAACATTTGATGATAAAACTAGTTCTCGAATTGTTTGTTTCTCAGCGTTTGAATATTTTAAATAGTTGGGTTACTAGACATGGGTCGATAAAATAAGTACCAGTTGAGCACCGGGGTCGATGTAATAGATTATTCCCTCCTCCCGAACATTGTACCAAAATTTGAAAGCAATATCTTAATTTGATTGCAATATTAATAAATTTCTGTGATAATATAGTTCGTCATGTCCCCCCCCCCCAATATCCTCTTAGTTTTCTCGCTAAATCCTTCTCTTTCTAAACCCTTCAAGGTAGTTCCCCAGCATAGGGCATCACCTTGAAGATTTTAGTCGAATAGATCGACTCCAGTACTTATTTTATTAAAGTCTGGTGCTTATTCTATCGGTCATTTTTTGCCGAACCACAAAGTTATGGAGATGCAAAAAAAAACAGCATCAGTTGTCAAGCGGTGGGAGAGTGGTGACAAACACAAGTTACCCACACACATACATATATACGTATATCACGGGCTTCCAAACAGTTTCTCTTTAATAAATTCATTCACAAGCCATTGGTCGGCCTTGGACACTTGCTCAGGGTGTTCAGGCGCGGTCCCAAGAATCTTTCGAAGGGAGAGGACGAGGTCAGAAGGGAATACAATTCCAGGAGAAAAGGGCGTAATAACATTATTTAGAAGGGTGCACTTCTTTTCTTGAGGGAGGGAGGGGCATTTTAGATGAAGACGATGCTTTCTTAGCGCATTCCAAGCTCCAAGCTCCATGCTTCGTAAACAGATCTTATTTGGTGAACTAGTAGTTAACTTTCGGTCATATGGTGGACCAAAGAAGCTATACAGCGACACTCTCAAGACAGCCTTGAAGAAGTTTATCTAAGAGCAGTCTACTTGGGAATATCTCGAAGATCGCTCGTTGTGGCGGCGTCATGCTGTGAATTCTGGAATAATTTAGAATTACAAATGAAAAGAGAAAGGAAGAATGTTAAACAGAAAACAAGAGTTCCTCTAAGTCCTGACTCTTCTGTTACATATCTCCATATGGATTTTGGCGTAATAAGTGGAGGCTTAGTGGTTAGGGCGTTGGACTCATGATCGTAAGATTGTGGTTTCGATTCCTGGACCGGGCGATGCGTTTTTGCTCTTCAGCAAAACACCTTCATTTCACGTTGCTCCAGTCCATTCAGCAGGTAAAAATCAGTAATCCTGTGACCGATTAGCGTCTCGTCCAGGGAGGAATATACACGCCAGAGGAACCGGGAAACCGGCCCTATGCTACTTAAGGAGTACTGTTGATTGGCCTAATAAACCACACTGGGACTCGCAAAGTGTACAGCTGCTAATCTGGTCATTTTTAGAAACATGAAAGACAAGCGCTTTTCATGTCCCTGAAGATGACCAGATTAGTGCGTAGTGCGTAGGAAGGAGAGGCGATGAGAGCAATGAGTGCGATTTAGAGGAAATAATTAAGTACAAGAGACTGAAATGTCGCAATTTAAAGCCGCTCTCCAACACTGGATGAAATCATTTTACTGCACTTCTATTTCGAAAAGACCTTTGGAGTAATGTGTCAGTTAACAAATTTTTTATTACGAAAACGATTTGTAGAAAAAAAAAAATAGACAATACTTATAAATAAAATGCATAATAGTGTAAATGTGATTACGTATGTTGCCAATCCTTGTTAAGTTAGTCAGTGCAGTAATTCAGTCCTCAAAACACGAGACTAAATATCAGGAAATTAGCACTTCCTTAAACAATAGAAATTTACAAATAAATAAATATATAAATAAATAATTATTAGTACGCTTCAAATAGTTATCTTTGGAAGAGGTTTTGCCGAATTTTTTACATTTTATTCAAGGCTTCAATTTTAATACGATATAACTAAAGCTGCTTCGTTAGTATTTAATCATAAGCAGAAATGTTATTTTGTATAGACTACAGATTCTATTTTCTTTTCGTTTTTTTCTTTTCCTTCATTCTACTTACAACAGGCTTTGTCTTTCATCTTTTAGTTGTTTCAAACTTGAATTTTTAAGTGCGTGGTACTTATTCTATTGCTCCCTTTTGCCGAACCGCTAAGTTACGAGGATGTAAACAAACTAACACCAGTCGTCAAGGGGTGAGGTGGGGCAAACACATACATACATCTGTCTGTCTGTCTGTCTGTCTCTCTCTCTCTCTCTCTCTCTCTATATAT
>NC_069000.1:14595459-14597130 GCF_001194135.2 Octopus bimaculoides
AATGTGACAGTCCCCTGAAGGGAATAATACTACTGTTAGTTAGACCTAGGAAGCAGTGCAGCTTCCTAGGTCTAACCAACAGTAGTGTTATTCCCTTCAGGGGACTGTCACATTAAATTGACAGCATACAACTACTTCATAATAATAATAATAACAATAATAATAATAATAATAATAATAATAATAATAATAGTAGGTTCGAAATTTCCCCCAAAACACCTGATGAAGGCTGGAGGGTATATCAGCCGAAACGTTGTGTTAACAACAAACAGGATGAGGACAAATATCCGTTAAATGTAAATAATGTACATAATTCCCCATCTCTTAAATATAGAACTGTATTAGTTGAAAGAGGTTTCAGTGTGGTGTCCCAGATTCTTAACAAGTCGAGAAATCGCCTGGATATTGTGCAGAGAGGAGACCTGCGATTTCGCCTTACCGTTACGAAGCCCAATATTGAAGAACTTTTGACCAAGCACCAAATTCATCCTTCACATTAACTACATGTTTGTCTATGCTTATTGAAAAAAAAAATGTTATTCAGAACTACGTTTCTATCAATTAAGATTAGATGACGAAAGACGTCACATGGGAACCACTTACTTAAAACTTCAATCCGTTACTTTTTTTCCTACAAAATGCATTCATGAATATTAGTATAGTTCGTGCAATGTAAGGGATGGGTTTCTTTGTTCTAAATACAGAGGAACCTTTCCGAATTCATCGCAAGTGTAACTATTTTGCCACACTCATTAGCTTGCGTGGGACGTATATTATCCTAAGTAAACTGTACAAAGAAAATTCAGCATCCATTTAAAGAGAAATGCCGTAATTGCTAGGCTGTTAGCGAACCAAACAATTACAAGAAAAGCATGACATATAACACTCGAGAGCCTAAAACATAATTAATAATTAATAATAAAGCAAGCAAAAACTGACGATAGGAAACAAATGACTATTGATGATATTGTAACATATATATAAAGCGAATGATTTTGCAACGTAAATATTTAATGAATGATCAGTTTTTTTTTGTTTTTCTTGTTTTTTTTTTCTTGTATTATGCATGTTTCAAATATTTGCTGGTAATTTCCCTTAGAGTCCCTTATAAGTACAATTGGTATCATTATGAATTTATGAAGAGAAAGCAGGTTTTTGAATAAAAGAAAATCAATTAATCATTTAATTTCATAATCATAAAAATTTTATGAATAAAATGTTATTCCCATCTATCCTAATTCTTGGAGGTTTTTTTCTTCTCGTTATAACGCTGTATTTCAAAATGAAACAAATTAATTAAAAAAAAAAACACAAATTCATAAAAATATTTTTACGTTATTGCAATTATTTCTTCCAATTTCAATTTACGGTTCTCAAACAACGTATTCTTTCTGGTGGATGTTTGTTTGGAACAATTTCTGCGATATTATCGCCTACATCTGCCGTTCCCACCTAGTATACGGTTTTGCCTATATATACACTGATTTCACGTCCATACACACAAACACGCACACACACGTATATACATATATACACATACATACACATACGCACACGTACACACATATATGTATATATCATGTATGGTATATGTGTATGCATGATGCATGATGCATTATGTATGCATTATGTATGCATGCAAGCCTGTATGTATGAATATATATATATATA
>NC_069000.1:14597230-14598481 GCF_001194135.2 Octopus bimaculoides
GGAACAGTTTGAATGAGAAATGATGCCCCATCTACCATATTTGCCGGACATTGCCCTATCTGATTATCATTTATTCCGCAGTCTTCAAAATCATTTGGACAGAAAAAATATGAATTCTGTAGTCGAGGTCGGAACAGTACTGGGGGAGTATTTTTCGTCACGGACAAGTGAATTTTAGAAGAGGAGCCTAGCAAGTCTACCAGATAGATGGAAGAGCATTGTAGAAAATGAAGTAGAGTATATTTTAGATTAAAAAAGAAATTTGTTTATCTTAATTTTGAAAAATAAAAGAAGTATGAAAAACCGCATTATTTATGGGATGATTCAATATATATATAATCAATTAAAATAAACAATCGAGTTAAGTAAACAAATAATAGAATTAACAATAAGAGACAACAAGAGGATGTGCACAAGGAATGTATTAGTTTGATGCTCAGTAAAAGGAGAGAGTTTTGGATGTTTCGAGCATAGCTCTTCGTTAGAAAGGAGAAGGGTAAGTCCAAAAAAGGAGAAGAAATCGCCAACAGTATTTATTCGATGTGAAAATTTTAACAGTTCATATTCGATGGGAAAATTATAATTCGTCATATCAAAAGCGTTAATGGGGGGAAAATGACATGCGATAATGCGTCATGTTTTAACAGAAAATAGCCTCAATTTTTTTCACTCAAAAATGTTTAAATGAAGTATTGTATTTATAAAGGGTATTATTTATAAAGAACTAAAATAGGATATTTCCTATTTGCTTGCTAGTTATTGTAGTATAAGATTTTAAGTGCTTTTTTTTAACTGGGTGATTTGAGTTTTTCATTGCCAAGCGTTTAGCTTAGTCCATATCTTTTCTGTTGCCCTATTGCCCTATTATTCTCGGAAATGCTTATTATATCTCACCCAAAGAAACGGGGAAGTACATAGATACTCAAACTCATACACAGAGATAAACAAATACATACGAATATTTCAAGTGTTTTTCAGAATTAACTTTTAGGTGTGGACGATCATGAACGATAGTTAACTTAGACTGGTACTGATATATCAAATAGGGGAATAAATTGTGAAAGCATAATATATTCACACACACACACACACACACACACACGGCTTGTTACTCTGTGAACAGTCAGAGGTTATGGATCTTTTTTAAAACGGGGGCCACATTTTTATTAACGAAACACTTTGAAACTTGGAACACTGGTAGAATGTGTCATATAAAACATCTTTTTCTCTTAGTCGTCTTTTAAAAAAAAG
>NC_069000.1:14598605-14600271 GCF_001194135.2 Octopus bimaculoides
TTAAAGTTGTCGTATTTCTGTAGTTTCAACCAATCACTGACGTCCATTCAGCCGATATACATTAAGTGCCGACTACATAAACAAACGATTCTGAAACAATTCTATCGGTGATAGGGTTAGGGTTAGCGTTAGGGTAAAACAGCAAATTTAAAAAGAAAAAAGAAAAACGAAGCTATGGAAATTAAATACGCTTTACACCGCTTAATCAGCCAAAGGAGTAAATGTAAACAACTGAATACTTGTCAGTGATTGGTTGAAATTATCGAAATAAGACAATTTTTTACATGAAATAAATTCGAATACAAAAATATTTTTCTGTTCTATAACACAAAATAGATAAGTATACGAAGTTTGAAAGTCTTTCGGTACCAAAACCACTACGTAAAACATTAATGAAAAATGTGGCCCCCGTTTTAAAAAAGATCCGAGGTTATTAAAGATCAAAAGGGGAAAACTCTGTCGATGTAAAATAGAACTAGCCAGCTATAAATTTATGATAGTATTCTGCCCAAGTCAGTGTATATGGTATTCAGGAACGCTATGATGAAAGATATAACTGTGTAAGATTCACCATAGCAACATTACTACCCAGGATAGCCAAGAGAGCCAGAATAATCAGGATGTCCAGGATGCCCTAAGTGGTTTTCGTAGTGTAATGCACATTATTGGATGCTTCTGCATACAGAAATTCACCAAATAACAGACATCTGCTAAATTTGCAAAGAACTCAAACCAAAATCGACAGATGCAGGAAGATAGGCCACAAGAAAAAGAGTAACAATGAACTTTGTTGGAGAATTGCAATCTGTATCCAAAAATCGTTATCTGCTGGTGTTGGTAGACGAATGCTCACGGTACACCTTTGGATTCTATGTTCAGATATGACAACCAGCATTCTAATTAGTCGTCAACTATCACTGTTTCTTACATCCACTTCACCGGGTTGTATTAATTTCGATCGTGACATGTAACTTGAATGTGATGAAATAATATATTTAAACAAAACATGCACTTCGACATATAGCTCCAGAGAAATTTCTGTTTTACAACTTATTCAATCGGCTAATTGATCATTATTGTGCCCTCCTGATATGCGCTTTGTAGGTTTGGGGCGAAATTCCGTTGTCGGTATTTTATCTTGATTTCCTATTACGAAAAGGATCAACAAACTTGCTTAAAAAAACTATCATCCTGCAACAAAAAGATTTGTCAGTCGAAATGTAAAACTAGAAGGAAATATCACCACACAAATGTAAATTAGAAGGGACTATCACCACACAAATGTAAAACTAGAAGGAACTATCGTCACACAAATGTAAAACTAGAAGGAACTATCACCACACAAATGTAAAGCTAGAAGGAACTATCGTCACACAAATGTAAAACTAGAAGGAACTATCACCACACAAATGTAAAACTAGAAGGAACTATCACCACACAAATGTAAAACTAGAAAGAACTATCGTCACACAAATGTAAAACTAGAAGGAAATATCACCACACAAATGTAAAACTAGAAGGAACTATTACCACACAAATATAAAACTAGAAAGAACTATCACCACACAAATGTAAAACTAGAAGGAACTATCGTCACACAAATGTAAATTAGAAGGAACTATCACCACACAAATGTAAAACTAGAAGGAACTATCGTCACACAAAC
>NC_069000.1:14605369-14606068 GCF_001194135.2 Octopus bimaculoides
GACTATCACCACACAAATGTAAAACTAGAAGGAACTATCGTCACACAAATGTAAATTAGAAGGAACTATCACCACACAAATGTAAAACTAGAAGGAACTATCGTCACACAAACGTCCTTTGGACGATAACTGACGAGGATTTAGCAACATTCTATGTGTGTATTTTCCGCTTGTTGTTCTGCAAAGTAATTTTTTAACATATTATTTTAGCGTAACACCATGCACATTCTTATTTTGTACCCATTCAGTGTATATTGTATATACTAGCGGGCCTCTCGGCCTTCGGCCCGGTGTTGAAATGTATTCATAAGGCACATATTGGCATCTATCATAATGCCCATTTTCATTACAATAAAAAATGTTTACAAATTTATGTAGAACTAGCAGAGACACCATGTATTGAGTGAACTCTTCTGCTCTGTAATATTCGAATATATTTATGTTTGTGTGTGTGTGTGTAAGAATGTGTACGCGCGTATGTGTGTGTTTCTGAATGTGTATGTGTCGCAGGCGTGGCTGCAGTGTAAGAAGATTGCTTCCCGACCACATGGTTCCGGGTTCAGTGGCACCTTGGTCCACTATCTCCAACTATAGCCTCAGGCTGACCAGATCCTTGTGATTGTATTTGGTAGACGGAAACTGAAAGAAGCCTGATGTATATACATGTGTGTGTGTGTGTGTGTGTGTGTGTGTGTGTGT
>NC_069000.1:14607248-14607686 GCF_001194135.2 Octopus bimaculoides
GGTGGATGTTACTGTTGCTTTTAGCCCCAGGAGGACATCTCCTCCAGCTGGAGGAGATGTCCTCCTGGGGCTAAAAGCAACAGTAACATCCACCCCTAGGGGTCAGCCACACTTAAGTGGCAATATACTACACTTTATCGTGCAGTTACTGTTAATACTTCATTTAGAGAATTATATATATATGTATATACATATATAGCATATATATATGTATATACATATATAGCATATATATAGCATATATATAGCATATATATATGTATATACATATATAGCATATATATATATATACACAAAGGGATTTGTATGATTGTGTATAGAAGAGTATATTACTCAAAGGGATTTCCAACTCTGCCTGTTTTTCATATTTTATTTATAATCTTCTAATATCAATATAAGATATATCTTATATTAATATTAGAAGATTATAAGTAAAAT
>NC_069000.1:14608186-14612506 GCF_001194135.2 Octopus bimaculoides
TATATATATATATATATATATATATCAGATAAGTGTATCTTATATGTGTGTATGTATGTATTTGCATGGAGGAAAATAAAATTCAAAACATGAGTACATATACATTTTCTGTTAATAATCGGCAAAAATTATAGAGTGACTCGAGGATTGAGAGTTTCACACTTATATATACAAAACACTCGGCCTTTGAATCACTCAATAACTTTTGCCGATTATTGATAATACACGCACACACACGTGCGCACACTCACTCACATACACATACTTGTGTTTAGGCTCACATATATGCTTATATCTATACATACACACACACACACACACACGCACGCACACACTCGCGCGCATATATATAGGGAGAATTCACAAAAAAAAAGACGAAAACAGGTAGTGTAGAAAACAAACAGATGTATTAGTATAACGCTCGGGAATTGAAAAAGTTTTTAACGTTTCGAGCATACGTTCTTCCACAGAAAGGAACACAGAAAGAAACAAGGAGAGAAACAAGCAGAGAGAAAAAAATGTGTGTAGCGGTTAGCGATCTATCATGACGAAAATATATATATATATATAAACCCATTCGTGTACATATAGACACATACATGCACTCATATATGCATCTTGAAATACACGCATATATTTTCATACATAGTTTGTCGAATCTGCACTTCGAAAGTTTATGAAAAATAGAACATGAAATTAGTATATACAGCCATGCATACCTTCAAGGCTCGTTTTTAACACCATGTACATGTATTTAAGTATTAATTAATTAGACACAATATTGTGCATATTCGATAATCTGAAATTCAATGTACACGTACGTTTTTCTTTTTCTGTTTTCTTTTTGGCTTCACTGTGAAGTGTAAACAAATACTTACAACTCTTCGTGGCCGAAAATTATTAGAGTTGTCCGAACTAGTTTCACCTCTATTTAGAGATTCATCGGGGAAAATCTACCTTAATTTTCTGCCCATTGAGACATCAAAAATTTATTCCTATTTATATCAGATGCAAGCAGGGACTCAGCCGAAAAGGCCAGTCTAATTTGCATTGCAGCGAATTCGGGTAATGAATTAATTATGCACAACAAAAGGTATACTGGACAATCAGAAATTAAATGTAAGTATACCAATGATTTTTTAATATAATAAGACTCACTGCGAAATGTAAAATATATAATATTGACTTCAAATTTTGGTACAGGGTCAGTAATTTCGGAGAAGGGATGGGGATAAGTCGATTACATCCACCCCAGTGTTCAACTGCTACTTATTTTATCGACTTTGAAAGGAGTGAAACGCGAAGTCGACCTCAGCGGAATTTGAATTCAAAATGTAAAGATGGACGAAATGCCGCTTAGCATTTTACCTGCTGTGCTGACGATGCTACCAGCTCACCGCCCACGTAAAACATATAATGTTAATGACAGAAAATTATTAGGTAATTCAGCCAATGTCTTTTCAGGGTATAGCCCCACACTATTCGGGGTTCATCGAAAAAATTTAAAATTATCCAGTATATGATGTGCTGTAAATAATGCTGCCAAGGAATATACAGTAATGCAAATTAGACTAGTCTCTTAAACTGAGTTCTGGTTTGTGTTGATATGAATACGTTTAAACTATTACTTTCTTCGTATGTAGAATATCAGGTTAAATGTTTCGGGTGAGTCTCCAAATAGAGATGAGACAAATCAGAGTAATTTCTATATTATTCTTCCCCGCGAAGTTATAAGCATTTATTTATATTTTAAAGCTTTATAATTTAAAATAAATAAATTGAAGATATCTTACATTAAATTTCAGATTCTTTGTTCAAGAAAAAAAATTGTGCACTAAATTATGTCTAAATGAAAGTTATTCATTTTGTTCCAAGGCATCATTTAAAGATAGAAACGGAGATACTTGACTATTGTAGACACGCAAGAAAATACTTTATTCAGAACTATGATTTAAGGAAAATTCTGAATACTGAAAAAAAAAAAAAAAGAAAAAAATGCGGGTCGTATCATCTGCTTTCTTTTTATTTTATTTTTTTTTTTTTGAGATGGATGTATATTAGAATATTCAAAGATTTTTAATTACTTCCCTTGAACAGTATTTTTTTTTATTTATTACTCATGCAATAAAAAATATACTCCCGCACAAGATTTTTTTTTTTTAACATATTTTCACATCTACATATTTAATCATTTATACAACTTTAAATTCTCTTCTGCAAATGATAGCCTCCACTGTCTATATTTTCAAGTAATGGTTATGTTTATTCAATCAGTGCTTGTTATAAATTTCAAAGATGCCAACTGTATAGCAATTATGAAGTAGTTTGTTTCAATTTTAATAATCGTCTGAAGAGTGGTTACGAGATACTTAGAGTAACGAATCCAATAAATTATCACGGATTTTATCACCTCTTTTATGTAAATCCTAAACATCTAAAATTTTGAGTTATTTCCCTTGAATAGTTAGTCATTTTCTGCACACGAAATTAGATTTTTCGTAACCTCATCTCTTTTCTAATTAGCAAATAACTGCTATATTTTCAATCAATAGGTTTCTCTCAGTCCATGTTATGCCATCAGCGCCTTTTATAATATTTAAAAATGTCCACTGTATCTATTATAAATTAGTTTTATGTTCCATTTTTGGTAATCGTTCGAAGACCGGAACCGAGAAATTCAGACTAATAATTTGTTATGCTTTAACTTTCTACAATGTGTGTGTGTGTGTGTGTGTGTGCGGGCGGGCGTGTACGTGTGAGTGCGTGCGCGTGTACATTGCATGCACACAGGCAGCGAAATAGCAGAGTAGAGTCATTTGAGCGAGGAATAGGTTATGTTATGGTATTTGTTCCGGTGCTCTACGCTCTGAGTTCAAAACTCGCCAAATGGTCAGGACGCATCACTTGACCACGGAACTAGCAGTGATTATGAAAGTTGCATTATGAAAGACGGAGGAGGTAGCTTCATTCGAACGCTGGTAATGTTCGCACAGACACGTTCGCATGCACAGGCGGCCAGACATACACATCACATGCACATACACACATACACACATGACGGACCCATGCAAGTGATCTCTCGCCTTGACATATTTTATCGATAAGACTCCCCTTTCACTATTCAAGAAACTTGTGATAGCTTGGAAGCTCCTTCATTATTCATATCTAATTTTCCCCCCTATATATATGTCTTTGCATGTGCTTACTTTTTGAGATAATTATGTACCACAATTTGTATTGTTGTGCACTTTGTCCATTGCATATGATTTTATCTGCATCAAGATATTTTGATTTTCGTCTTGTAAGTATAATTTCAATCCGTATATGTATGTATGTACGTACGTACGTATGTATGTATGTATTGTGTGTCTATTCATATGCATGTATGAATGTGTGTATATAACGTTATGTCTGTACATGCATACATAGATACAAAGATACATACATACATGCATACATACATACATACATACATACATACATACATACGTACATACATACATACATACATACGTACTTCTGTCTGTGTCTATACCAAAGGCAGCTCTTGTTGTTGACATGTTTCGAAAACACGACTGTGTCCCAGTTTTATCTTTTTTTCAACTTCATTTTTCCTTTTGGTGTCTTCATTGGAGTCATTGCAAATTGTTTCGAATAGTAAAGTCTCTAAACTTATCACTAATGTTTCTAGATCTTCACAATCTCATCTTCACGATAAAATGATGTTGGCATGTATTGATGGATATTATTGTCGGCAAGGCCAATGTGACTGGTGTTGACACTAACACCAGAATATGAATTTTTACCGTCATACGTCATTAACCTTATTCTTATTTTGATTGTGATTATCGTAGGTTTTCTGTGTGTGCCTTATGAATATAGCTGCCTTTATTAATCGTTGTAAAAATAAAGTAGAACAAGAACAGAAGGGGCGTCATTGATAATTTCAGGCCCTAAACATCGAATGCAGTTTGACCAAGGTGACGGCAAAAATACTACAGCTTGTGATAGGGTGTGCACAGACCTGTGCGATTTCCAATATATTTAGCTCCAGCAAGTGCCAGTTTCCGAAGCGATGTCTGATGTGACATTCTGAATGGAGATGAGTTAAAGAGATTGGTACAACACCTCTGATGACATTCAAATTGACATCGACTTTCGACTAAAACAGTTTTTTTCTTTGTGTGTGTTTGTTTTTATTTATTTATTTATTTATTTTTGTTATTTATCACTCTTGGGTACAACCAAGCTTCCATTATAGGGGAACGTTGTGTAGTGAATCGTTTATATATATATATATATATATATATATATATATAT
>NC_069000.1:14613169-14620659 GCF_001194135.2 Octopus bimaculoides
TATACATGATGGAGGTTTAGTGCTTAGGATATTCAGCTAACGGTCATGAGTTCGATTCCTGGCGGCGCATTTTGTCCTCGGGCAAGACACTTTATTTCCCGTTGCTCCAGTCTACTCAGCTGACAAAAATGAGTAGTACTTAAGATTGAAAAGTCCAGCCATGTTACACTCTGTGCCTTGCTGAACCTCTCCAAGAATTACGTTAACGCTACACGTGTCTGTGGAGTGCTTAGCCGCTTGTACGTTAATATCACAAGCATGCAGTTCCGTTGATCGGATCAATTGGAACCCTCGTTGTCGTAACCGACGGAGTGTTAGTAGTATCTTCACATTGCTATTTTTCTGAGATAGAACTTCATTTTAGTAACATTTTTTTAAATATAATTTCTTTATTTATTTACACTGTTGAAATTTGGTGGCGAGGAGTATTTAGAAGAACTTTGCTTCGTTATTGTATTTCCAAGTATATTTTAATGAAATTAGTGTAGGCGGTTCTATTATAATGTGAAACATTTCCTGAAATACTCCAAACAGGCAACGTTTGTCACCTATGTTATAAGGAGTAGCGGATATTCCTTTCAGAATATCACATGGTAGTGGCTTGTTCCTGTTTCTCCTGTTTTGTGAATATTGTTGCTTCCGCTTTTCCACTCAGGATGGATGTGTGCATCCACATGAAAATCAGCTTCTTTTTATTCATATATGGAGCTTCCTGTTTGCGGAAATATTGGCCATATAAAGGTAACCTTTTATGGTTATTCGTCAGAGAAAACCTAGCTTTCGTTCGTATAACTGTTCTGGTAGCTTTAATTATTCGAAGTTTAAGTTAACTTCCTGTGAGAATTTTCCCGAGTCAAAATATCTTCTAATATAGCCCCAGGCTGACTAATACAGTATGAGTGAATTTGATAGGCTGAAAGTGTGTGGAAATCCGTCGTGTGTGTGTATGCGTACATATATGTATGTGGTTTACGTCCCGTAACTTAGCGATCCGACGAAAGAGACCAAAAGAATAAGTACTAGGCTTTAAAATATGTCCTTGGGGTCAATTTTTCGCCTAAACCCTTCAATACGCTGCCCCGCTATGGTCGCAGTCCAATGACTGAAACAAGTTTTTCAAAAGCGATAAAAGATCTATTAGTCTTTAGTTGGGCATTGTCTTTTTTTCTACTGGCAAGAAACCTTCTTTGCAGTCAGTTCGGATTGTTTTAAACATTAGTTCTCAATCGGTCCATAAGCAATTTTTTGGGGTCCACACAAGTAAAATAGTAAATCGGATCCACAGTAGTAATTTGCAGATCCACGAAAAAATTCTGCTTCAAATGTTATTTACTGTAAGAAACAGCTACGTTTCTTTCTTTGTCGTTTTACTTAGTTCTGCCTATACGTAGTTCTGCCTATACAATAGGAATTTTGAAAGAAGTATCGATAAAACTAGTTTTTTAGCATCGAATGGTTATGGGGGTCCACCAGAATATAATAGTAATCAAAGGGGTCCATAGATAGAAAATGGTTGAGAACCACTCGTTTAAAAGATAAGCCGTTGCCTGACGGTGCATTGTTTACCTGTGTGACATACAAGCATTTATGACACCCTGAAAGTTGCTTCGAAAACGTTTTAATTTTTATCGCATTTTTTGTTTGTTTGTTTGTTTGTTTGTTTTCTGTAGTCTTGTGTTTTCATGTGTACTGGTGTATCTTGAGAAGACAAGCTGTTCTTCAATTAGGTCTTTGACGTCACACAGACATTTAAATTGATAGGGTTTTTCTAAGGATGTGGACAGTACTTGTCAGCACAGTCTCTTGGATTTCTCTGAGACATGGTTCTCCTGGGATATTATTATTATTATTACTATTATTATTATTGCCAAATTTTAACCGCTTCAAAAAAATGTTCTCTGGTACTCATATGAGCCTCTATATGTCTTAGGATCCCGTTGCCTGGATCTCGTTGCCTGGATCTCGTTACCTGGATCCCGTTTTCCACTGTTTCACGTTGGTTGTTTTACTTCGGAAAATATTCGTTGGATTGCCAGACTTCTTCAAGAACATAGAAACATTTTTGGAAACGCCTTGTTTAGTAGTATCAGTGGGCGACCAGGATGGCACCTTGGACTCACGCTGGAACTGTGCGTGAGTATTTGATAAGAGACCAAGATGTAAAAGCCTTAGCGAACCTGTTCTAACTGCTAAACACTCATCGACTAGATTCCAAAATTTACTAATCTGGTCTAGTTCAAACCGCATCAGGTTATTAAGATCATATCTAGATAGAGTATTAATTAGGTCAGCAGATAAGGATAATGCAGAGCGTCATCAGTTTCAGCGGATTGGTTATACAGATTACAATCTTGTTGTCTACAGGTTTGCCTAAATATGACGTTCTGAGAGGGACCTGGTTACTTTAAACTAACTCGTCATACCTGATGTCTAAAGCCTATGACGATCGAATAAGTAAACTAGCTACGCGATATTTGATAGGGACAATCGCCAACAATTGCAGGGATTCTCTTTGAAAAGTGTCATTAAAATAGAATCCGTAGGATTTTGTAAAAAATTATCTATAGAGTAAATTTGATTATATTTAAAACAAATTGACTGGCGGTTGTTAATGACATCGAATCATTTACAAATTAGTTAACTGAAATAAGTGTAAATATAATTGAACAGAAAAACAAGAAAAAAACCGGAAGGTGAAAGTTCATAATAATTCTTCATAGATTGGTAGACATCCAGTGAGTTCATACCCACGTATCACAGATAAGAGAGAGAGGAGAACCTCTATGAACTTTCCTTTTCCTGTTTTTCTACTTAATTATATTTACACTCACTTCTGTATAACAAATCTATAAATGTTTTGATACCACTGACAACCGCCAATCCCTCTTTTATTTTATTTCATTTGTCGACTTTTGTTTGCCTGGATCCTGTCTCCCATCGTTTCGCAATGTTTTTTTTTTTGTTTTTTTTTCGAGTATTTGATCTCGTCTGAGCACTAATCTGTCCGTATGTACTATACACTTTTTAACGTATTCTTACCGATTATATATCTACAGAACAGATTAAAGGAGTTAGTCGGTTGCTTAAAGGAGGTGACTGAAAAAGCCATCGCGACCGACGTGCTCTTGTGATGAACAAAAACAAGATGCTCGGCCATTTCTTCGACACAAAACACGGAGGTTATGTAGTTAGAGCTAAGGCTCACGCTCTTTGTCACGGAAGACCAAAGTGGTTTGTTGGATCAATGTTGCAGGTCTTTACCAGATCATGATGTGCATGATATGTTGGGTTTAATGCAAATGTGTGCGGATTTCCAGCAGCACCTTACACAAGGGTTTGGTCTTAATTGTAGACTGGAGATCAAGGACTTGAATACGCAAGAATTAAACTAGAGATGAAAGATTTGTTGCCGTTCTCAGAAGAAACGACAATGATAGCCAAGCTAAGGCCACGGTTGGTGATGAGTGATTGTTTAAAAAGAAAATCGCTTGGCTTTGATGCATTGCCTTACTAGAGTTATAGATACGTGTCACACTTGCTTGCTCCTCACTTAGCAAACATCTTTTGCAACTGAAAACAGACTGTGAACATTTTCAGCAATGTTAGGCAGGAAGCGGTTCAAAATACGCCGAAGTTAGCTAGAAGTCTTATCTTTTAGGGGTCTCTAAAATAAAATATCAGTCAAGTACTTGGGTCGATATATAATCAAGCGTTCCCTTTCCCCATATTTTCGGTTCTGTATCATCGTTAGAAATTTACAGAATCGTTAGCACGCCGGACAAAATGTTTTAAGGCAATTTGTCTGCCTTTACATTCTGAGTTCAAATTCAACCGAGGTCGACTTTGCCTTTCACCCTTTCGGGATCGATAAATTAAGTACCAGTGAAATTCTGGGGTCGATGTAATCGACTAGTCCCCTCCCTCAAAACTTCAGGCCTTGTGCCTATAATAGAAAGAATTATTATTATTATTATTATTATTATTATTATTATTATTATTATTATTATTAAGCCAGTACGCGGACAGAATTGTTAGCGCATCGGAAAAATGCTTAGCAGCATTTTATCCAGTCCTTTATGTTCTGAAGTCATATACCACCGAGGGATTTCATCCTTTCAGGGTTAAGAAAAATAAGTACTAGCGAATGTACATGCGTTTATACAGTTTGTATTTATATCTGTTTTTTTAATATTTTTTTTTAATGCGAACACAAGTGTGCATGTGTTTATAGATATACATGTTTAAGTAGATAAGTGCAATGATGTGTGTGCACACGTGTATGTGTCTGTATGTGTACGTGTGTGTGTGTAAAAAATATTTTTTAATGGCAAATGCATAAATGATGCAGACAGCAAGAATAATCAATGTGAAAAGGCAGTAGAGAGTATCAGTAAAACTATTGTCTAACGTTATTGATATGTATGATGAAGTTATAAGTAATTTTTCCATTTTATATTATTTATTACCCAAAGCATGATATACGATAAAAGGATTTAAATTGGTCTTTATGAATTTAATTGTTAATACGCTAAATATTAACAGAATTAAGCTTTTGCTTATTCTTGCTAGTTTGTTTAGCGTCCAAGTCAACGTATAAAAATTTATTATTACTGAAACAGATTAAGTATTGATATCTATTACCTAACTTTTCTTTTTTTGCATTTAACTCTCTTTCACGTATTAATGCTTCTGTAATATTTTCTTCTAAAATATTTATTGCTTTTGTGTGTTGTACACTTTCTAGTTCATTACTCCCTAATTCTTTGTATTTCTGTATTTGATCTAATTTTGTTATCTCAGTATCTTTGTCTAGCGTAATATTTTTGCTCTTAAGTAATGTTCTTTCCTTCAAGGTTATTCTAACGCATTTTTCTTATCTAGTATCAGTTTCTCCAGAAAATCCGTGTATTATCGGCAGCAGTGTTTCTATTTATTTATCATAAGGCAGACAGTTGGCAAACACCTTAGCACGCCGGGCAAAATGCTTGGCAGCATTTCGTCCATCTTTACTTCCTGAGTTCAATTTTTGGCACATCCGAGAGGTTGAAAGGCAAAATCGACCTCTGCAGTAAAATGACAACAATAATAATAATAATAATCCTTTCTACTATAGGCACAAAGCCTGAAATTTGGGGGAAGAGAAAGTCCATTACATCGACCCCAGTACTTGATTGGTACTTAATTTATTGACGCCGACAGGATGAAAGGCAAAGTCGACTTCGGCGGAATTTGAACTCAGAACTTAAGGACGGTCGAAATACCACTAAGCATTTTGCCCGGCGTGCTAACGATTCTGTCAGCTCGCCACCTTAGATGATGATGTTCATAATGATAATAATAATAATAATAATAATGATGATGATGATGATGATGATGATGACAGCAAATACATAACAAAAAACACCAAGACTAACAAGTATATAACATACAGAAAATAGTCCTACTAGGTACCGCACATATCCTACGTAAAACACTTTCAATACATTAAAAATAAGAGCATCACAACAAACCATAGCACATACCCAAGGCACACAGAGCTGCGCTCGATAGTGCACTGAAAACACGTGATAAAAATAAGACTCTGTATAATAATAATAATAATAATAATAATAATAATAATAATAATAATAATAATAATAATAATAATAATAATAATAATAATAATAAACTTCATCGAAGTTAACTTTGCCTTTCGTCTTTCTGAAGTCGATAAAATAAAATACTAGTCATGTACTGAAGATCGATGTAATCGACTAACCACCTTATGCCAAGAGTAGAAAAAAATATATGATTAGATCGACTCCAATAGATCGACTCAGGCAATAGGAGAACAAACCATGTTAAAATCGTAGTATGGAATACCGACAAGCATTTAACATCTTGCCTTGAAGTTTGCCTCCAAGCAATCGAGGAGTATCAAATCGCTATCAAGTATTTTCTATACAAAAGACAGAAGGCAAGTTTACAGTTAATGTAAGTTATGTCTGTATAACCAAAACTAAAGACATTGGTTGTAATAGTTTATCCTCTAGAAGCTTCCTTCTCAAAAGGTATAATGTGGTAGGCAGAACAATCTGGAATAGAGTGAGAAAAGAAAAAAAAAACAAATGACAATATAAAGATTGTTGAATTAAAAGAATAAAAGTATCATCTAAGCAATGAAATTAAAACTCGGACACCACCGACGTGATATTATAGTTTGAAACTCCAGAATAGAAATGTCCTCTGTTGTGTCAGTCAGTCGCCCACTTGATATCAATGTAGTGAGGAAAATACAATAAGACTATCACTATGGGTTGCTTTCAGCTTGTAGCTATAATTATAACAGCAACACAGAGATCATTCGTATATGAATTACGGATCCATGTACTTTCTTCAAGAATCCAAGTTCCAGTTGTGCTGGCACATACTCTGTTGCTGTTATAGCTACAAGACCGTCATGAAAGTTAACAGATGAATGACTGCGTGAATGACCTTTTAATTTTCTTTGTTTTTCTTCATAGCCTTGCTTCCGAGAAGGTGGCCAGTCAAAATAACTTCAAACCTCATCAAGAAGATAAGATAATATCCATCCATCCATCTATCTACCTATCCATTCATTCATTCAATCAATCAACTATACTTAAGGACATATGTGTGTATGTTTGTGTCTGGGTAAAGAGGGGTAGGATAAAGAAGTAAACAGGGTCTGATAATGAGAAAAGTGTGAGCTGTAGTTGATATTTCAAGTGCATAAAGGTTTCAAACAAATTAGTTTAATTTAATTGATATATCTGCACTTGCCATGGGCGTAGGGTAGATGAAATTGAAGCGGATTTTAAATAAAATTTTAGTTAGGTAAAGCACTATGATAGCTATAGCCATAATCCTTTCTGCTGTAGGCACAAAGCCTGATATCTTGCAGGAAGAGACTAGTTAATTACATTAACCCCAGTACTCAACTGCTATTTATTTTATCAACCCCGAAAAGATAAAAGGCGAAGTTGACCTCGGCAGAATTTGAACTCGAACGTAAAAACGGACGAAATGCCACCAATTATTTTACCTGGTCTGCTAACGATTCTGCCGGCTCGCCGCTGTAGTAGCTATAACAATAATTGTTTCTACTATAACCACAAGATTTGAAAGTTTAAAAGAGGGAGTGGCTAATCGATTACATCGACCCCAGTGCACGGCTGGTTTTTATTTCATCGACCCCGAAAGGATGAAAGGTAAAGTCGATCTCGGCGAAATTTGAACTCAGGACGTAAAGATGAGCGAAGTGCTTAGCAGCATTTCGTCCTCCGTGCTAATGATTCTGCCAGCTCGTCGCATTAAAAAGTACTAAAAGTACGGAAGTATTTCGTTGAATCTATCAACATTGACCCAAACCTAATGACCCTTATTTTTACAAAATATTTCATTGTTATTCTCTTGGCCGATTTGCTCTGATTATTTGTCGGCGTTTAAAGGTTTATTAGTGACCTTGCTACGTCATTAATTTAACGTGA
>NC_069000.1:14621137-14624594 GCF_001194135.2 Octopus bimaculoides
GTTACATGGTTAAAGTATATATTTAAATTATGTCAGAAAAATGTTAGAAAAATGTTAGAAAAATGTTATAACATTTTTCCAACATTTTTCTAACATTTTTCTGACATAATTTAAATATATACTTTAACCATGTAACACAAGCCTTCTGTAGTTTTTTCACTCTTATTATCTTTTATATATATATATATATATATATTTACAAACTAAATGCAGGAGGAAAGGAAGAACTCCGTTGAATCAGTTTAATTAGAACTATTACAGCGTAGGAGACACAAATAACCATTCAAAAGCACACCTTCACTTTAACCTTTGCCTGTTCAGAGTATCACGTGATACATAGGACATATTTCTCCCTGGTATCCATGCATCATCTATTATGTACATTCCCATGTTTTTTCAACCACCAGGGTAACTAGCTTCCATAGATGATGTCATGGAGAATAATGACGGTGATATTCAGCATGAGATTCAGCATGACACAAACAGAAATACACACACGCACGCACATATACATATACGATAGGCTTCACATAGTTTCCATCGACAAAATTCACTTGCAAGGCATTGGTCACCTTATGGTTATAGTAGAAGACATTTGCCTAAAGTGCCGCGCAGTGGGACTGAAACCCAAAACCACGTATGTAAGAAATTTCAGTTACACACACACACACACACAAATTTATTGAAACTGAAGTCTTCACACCACTGCAATTATAGATGACCTGAACTTTTGTTGGTGGGGTTGTGAGAGGGGGTGTACCAAGCTAATTTTATACGCATCCGAACAGGTTCCATACTTTTGTGTCGCCATCGCTGTCATTGGCCAGTTTCTAAATGTTATTCCATCAAATTGTCTTTGGTTATTTCGTTATTCATTGGTTAATTTTCTCTTCATTCGTTTTGTGATTCACGTCTTTTGATCCATTGTCAGCTTTTCAGCCTCCTGTCTCTCTATCGATTACGTAATCATATATCCTGCAAATGATATCGATGGCACACGCAACACACACACACGCACACACACTGTTTCATATATTACAAATTCGGTGTTTGCTGTGTTGCTTTCGATTGGTTGCTTTCGTTATTTATTTATATCCGGGTGATAATTTATGTTTCTTCATCATTATCATTGTCTTTTTGCATTAGACCTTTTCTTGTCCTCCTTCTTATTCTATCACATTTAATATTACTAAAAATATTGCTATTATATCTTTCATGCATCTATTTTCACCAAAATTCAATTCTGTCTACAGAACGTCCGTTTAAAATGATGTTTAAAAATGTTTTTCACAAACTCGGTGAAAAGATGGAAGACGATCATTTCATATTTGACGTCGCTAAATTATTTTTTCTCAAGTTCAACTTGTTGGTTACTTATTTTGTTTGGTGCACCGTTGCGGTTGGTGTTATTGTCGTGCCTCCACTGCTATTTCTATTGTAGAAACGTCATCAGACATCTATCCTGTCTGCAATTTCACTCCGTATTTTTCTCTTCTCTTTAAAAAAAAAAAAATCAATTTTTATTCTGCAAGAATGTGTGAGATGGTAATTCTTTGTTCCGTGTTGTTTTGAGAATATAAATTAGACAAGTGGTTGTTATTTTTTTGTTCGGTTTTGAGATGGTTATAAATCTACCTGGTACGCAGGTACTCGCATATCAGGGTTGGCAACAAGGGGTGGCGGCAACATGTCTGCCACTGAGATGCATGCCTTCCCTAAGCCTCGGGCTGTTTCTAAATAATCTTTCAGATATAAAGTAATCGACAAATACCACCCCACTAAAATTACTGGCGTTGTGCTAAAACTTGAAACCCTTATTTAAGGGGGCGAGCGAGCAGAATCGCTGGCGCGTCGGAAAAATGGTTAGAGGTAGTTCTTCCTGCTTTTTACGTTCTGCGACTAAATTTCGCCGAGGTCAACTTTGCCTTTTAAATTTTCGAAGTCGATAAAATATAGTACCAGTCTATTATTGAAGGGTCGATGAAATCAACTCGGCCCCTCCCATCAAAGCTGCTGATCTTGTGCCAAAAGGTGAAACAATTATCAAGAAGCGGCGAGAGAACAGAATCCGTTAGTGCGTGGAAAAAAAGGCTTTACAGTATTCCGGCTCTTGACGTTCTGAGTTCATATCCCGCAGTGGTCAACTGTATCTTTCATTACTCTGGAGCCGATAAAACAAGGTACCAGCTAAGAACTAGGGTCGATTTAATCCACTACCCTCCCCACACTTCCTTCTAAATTTCTGGTCTTGTGCCTCAATTAGAATCCATTGTTAATTATTCAGCGGAGGAGAAGAAGAGGACGTGTTTTTTGTAGAGCCTCTCTGATGCTGGTGAGATCAATGCAGTTTGTATCCAGTTCGAACTTTTGAAGATGGACGCCTGCAGAAGAAATGGTGTCAAGTTGGATATCCTTCAAAGCTGCAATTCTTACTAGGAACTATGGGGTAAATAATAGCGTAGCTAGGGGTTGGGGGTGAGGGCGAAAGAGCGTCCTCTTCGGGCGACGCTTTTACAAGGTGGGCGATGCTTTTACGGGGCAATTTTGGTTCTGCTGTATAATCCTGTATTGTCTATATTGCTCCTGCGAGCGGAGGAACTTAAGAGCTGCCCCGGGCGTCACATTTTAGCCATGTCACTGGGATAAGGTGTTTAGTCGATTCCTTGAAAGTGAAATACACTAAAAAGTAGAGGGATATGGAAGAGTGACTTTAAACCGAAGAAACCAGAAACTGTTATTATTCCAATAATAATTGTTGAGTGAAAGCAAGGGTGAATATATGTAAAAGTAATAACCATTGTTCACAAAAAAAGTTGGTAGAGGAAAGATTTATGAGGTGGGTTTAAAAAGTATAAGATTTAATTTTTTCCTCCACCAAAACTAATGCCGCGTGGACAAAATCCTTTGAGTGGGATGTGACGCAATCCTTCCTGCGGTCGATAAATTAAGTACCAGTTGCATACTGGGGTCGATCTAATTGAGTGGGTCCCTCCTCAAAAATTTCGGGCCTTGTGCCTAGAGTAGAAAAGGATATTCACCGCGAAACCAACGGTAACTTACAGACCAGTTATATAACACTAGCAGAAATACCCGGCGTTGCCCGGGTTAAAGAGAATAATGAAATCTAAAAACGCCGTCTAGACTACGCATCATCTTTATATATAGAGATGTATATACACACACGCACCCAGACACACGTATATATATGTATATCAATATAAATATATGAAAGTCAATGAAGTTTCGTAAAAGAAGGTGATCATGTACATACTTTCTTGCTGTTGTGATTATAACACCTCATTGTAAACTATGTTCCTTGTTTTCCCTTGTGGAGCATATACAAATAGGTTTTTTGTTGCTGCCCACTCTTGAGCAGCCAACATACAGTTGTCCATGTGAGAAGCAGGGCTCTTCCAAGAGAAGACCAGCTACAGACAGTGTTTGACCCTGATATTTG
>NC_069000.1:14625377-14630664 GCF_001194135.2 Octopus bimaculoides
TGTTTCAGTTAGTGGAATAGTTTCATTTTTAAAGTGAAAGTATTTGACATGAGTGTTTTTGTTTCACTTTTGACACGTAATACTTAAATAGTGGAGGAGATATTATGTTGCCGTGTGCTCGAACTCTGCAAGAAGTTAATAATTTTTTTTGACTAAAACACAACTGGAACCCTAAGTAAGGCATGTGTAAAATTTGAATGAAATTGGTTGCGTAGTTCTCGAGTTTTAGGGATTCACACAGACAGACAGACAGACAGACAGACAGACAGACAGACAGACACACATTCTCATTTTTATATATATAGATAACAAGTAAAATATTGTTTGATGATATAAAAATATACGTATTCTGTATCTTATATGGAAAGTGTTTTTTCTAACTTATGGACAGCTAACAGATTACCTACACACACACACACACACGTTTCTAAAATGCAATTAGGAAATAAAGAATTGCAATTAACCTCGCTAACAAGAAATGAACCAGACAATTTCTAAACGACCACCACCGACAACACCACCCTAACACAAAATTTCAAAAATATATTCAAAAATATTTTTGTCAAGTTTTAATAGATTATTGTCAACGTCTCAAGAACAGCTGCAACTCTTCTCAAATTTAAAGATAACACTGAAACAAAAAAATATGTTTAAATCACACTGTTAGGTATTTGGGTGGAAGTGGGGGGGGGGAGTCTTGTTTAACTATAACAACCCTTCCACATGATTGAATAAGTAACATGCAACAACGGGTATACCTCAACGTACGTTGGTAGTAGGTTCCAAGATACGTGACGTGACACAAAAATTACGTAACGCGAAAAGACAATTTAAAAAAGAATGTTAAGTTATAACTAAATTCATTAACTTTTAGGTGGATGTGTGAGAAGAAGTTTGCTTCCCAACTACAGGGTTCTGGGTTCACCCACACAACGCAGCACCTTAGACAAGTGTTTTCTACTGCAGCCTCGTACTTATTTTATCGACCTCAAAAGGATAAAAGGTAAAGTCGACCTCGGTGGAATTTGAACTCAGAACGTAAAGACAGACGAAATACCGCTAAACATTTTGCCCGGCGTGCTAACGATTCTGTCGGCTCGTCGCCTTTGAATAGTTTAATACTGAAGTGTAGCCAGAGAATTGTGTAAAAAAAATTACAGTAAGTTGAATTTTTCCAACGAACGAATAAAGCATTTCGGAAATGAAACTCAACAGGCTTTGACTAAGAATTAATATTGTGACATGTTCTTAACACTCATTATGTGATCAATATGACCCAAAGGATTTATCGAAGTAATAATCAGCAACTGATAATTATAAGCTTATGATTTTAATATTATCACATTATTATAAGATCGATGTTTTCTCCCGAAAACAAATCATCAAGAAGTGTTGGCTTAATTGTTATTTGCTAATTATGAAACATCCGCTAGATATTGAGATGATTTTTTTATAAATTGAGAATTTATGCTGTATGATGTTTGATATACCTGTATTTGGCCACATTGGCCAGTCTGAGTTATTTTAAATTACCTTGGCCATAAATGAGTTCTACACTTTTTTTCGAATGAGTCTAAATCCCATGACTACTAGAGATAGGTCGGATGATTGTCGAGCCGATGACGCTTATTGAAACAGAAATACGCGTCCACGATTGTCTTCTAATCACCAGATAACAAGCCTGTCTTTTTCCTTTATGGCATGTCAGCTTTTGAGAAATCCTTGAGTCTAGAGATTATCTCTCCTTCTCGAGTGGAACTGGTCTTAATTGTCATTCAGTATTTATGGTGTATCCTCTAGAAGCGGAAATAATTTTTAAAGTTGAAGAATTTATATTGTTGCTATTTAATACATCTATTTGTCTGTGTTACCCAACGACCCAGGATACATATATTTAATTAGCATCACAATACAGTCGTGACTAAAAGTTTGGAACATTTTTTCAAAAATTAAAATTGTTATGCTCAAAGTACAATTCAATTCAAATATATACAACGTATATATATGGGCATTTAATATAAAAATTCTAATTTTAAGACCTATGGTCCAAACTTTTTGGCCACGACGGTATATGGATGTTCTAATTAACCTTTAAAATTTAAATACTTAAAATGATCTCTACTTTTTAGTTGCATCAAAACTATTAATCTGGCATTAAAATATTCCCCTTAAGTCGTAATTTGCAATTAGAAACTCACTTATTCCATCGAAGGACGTAAAGACTATTCGGTAGGTGACACTAAGAGACAAGATAGTGTGAACCATTTAATAGTTTAAACGAGTCTTTTCAATCAACATGTTAACATAATACGTTTGTTAAATACGCGATCACGTTTGCTGTATAGGATGTGTATTAAATATTATACAATTGTTTGCTGCCATAGCAGAGTTCTGAATCTATTAATGATAGTGATGATAACAACCCAAACGATTGCCCCAATTACAATCATAAGTAGAACAGTATTACGAGTATAATAATGACCATAATGTTAGCGAGCTTAGAACTAACACAATAACAACAATTTATTATTACACCAACAACAATGAGCTTATTGTATACAATGCCCATGTTTACTACAGCTCGTTGGAAAAGGGTAAAAAAACGGGACAAAAAAGAATCAACAATGATAGCCAAAGTAAACAGGTTAAAACCCGAAACGGAAAAATGAATGGCAAAAAAGCTACAAAGAGGAAAGGGTGCGTAGGCACTCAAGGGCAGTGCAAATTTAGGGAAGCATGGAACTTTGTAAGGATACAGTATCCTGACAGCCAACAACTAACATGGTTAGTTTATTTTATTTTATGAGCATGGTCACGAATGGTGGTAGAGGTGTTGAATTCAAAAAGGTGATCAAAATTATTGATAGAAAGCTGGGGGATACTTTCACAGGCTTCTTCCAAGCCAGATGTTTGATATCGAAGCCTTAGTGTGTTGATTACCAGAGAAACAAGACTTTCAAGTTATGGTCAGAGAATGACGGGAGGGCATTCGTCTAGCGGCTTGTTTCTGGACAGCTTCCAGCAATCGGTATATTGGAAAAGATTGGGGGTTCTGGATTGACGATGCAAAGTCTACGTGTGACCGTACCTTAGCCATGCATATTTTTTAATAGATAGCCGGTGAGTGGTTGATAAAAGTCTTATCGAGTAATACTTTCGGTCTTTTTCGACGATTTTAGACATATAGCTTGCCAGTCAGAAGTCCATTGCTGCCAGATAAGATTGCTTGAAAGCTCTATAGTGTTATAGGATTCGTTCTTTTTGTCTCAAGCTACAGAATAATATTGTGTGCATATTTTAATACAATAGACTATTTCAAGATTTCCCTCTCCTCAGGGACATATAGAGAAATAAGAGAGAGAGAGAGAGAGAGAGAGAGAGAGAGAGAGAGAGAGACAGCGACAGAGACAGACAGACAGACAGACAGACAGAATGAGGAAGGAAGAGAACGAGAGAAACATTAACTCTTTAGCATTCAGATTTCTTTGTCAAATATAATGCTAATTTATTTACATGGTTTTGAATTAATCGTAGCTTTGAGATTTCAGTCATGTGATTATGTATTTTTAGAATGACATTGTAGGGTAGGTGTAAGGAGTTGGATCAGGTCAGTTTGAACATAAAACAGGTCGAATATATGGGCCGGATATGGCTGGATTAAATGCTAAAGGGTTAAATGCTGGATAAAATGCTGGATTAAATGCTAAAACATCTGATTCAAATAAGTCAACGTCGAATCAGCGATGCCATATACGCGGCGCTAAAACAGCTTTGGCAAAACGTCTCATAATTCTCATGGGTGGAGCAGTCAACGAATTGGTAAGTTTTATCAAATTAAGACGGTTTTAAACTTTTAAACTTTTCTAACATAAAAGCAAAGAGAGAAAAGTTATATCGATGCACGCTGTCTTCTTTCTCCTCATCAACAAAAAGGATATCGGTCAAAACATTTTCACTAATATTTTTCGTTGAGTATGTTGCTAGCATTTGTCTGTTTAAGAACCGTTCTCTTAATCTACGTTTTCGTGTTACCTTATATTCACTCCTTTCATTCTATTTGAATTGCGCATTTCTTAGAATCAAATTGAATGACCTATTATATTTGATTTGTGAACTACATGTTCTCATTGATTGTTTATGTCTGAGTCATATCACAGTTTCTCCAGGATCATTTCTACAGGTATGTTTAACTGTCTTTCTGTTGTGTTTTTTTTTTCCTGTGAATTCGTGTGTTTGTTTGTATCTGTGCGTTATCGTATTTATTTAACGGTTTAATACGTGCACTTCTGTAAACATACATACATATATACATACGTTTGCTGTGCTTAGAAGTGGCATGTGTATGTGTGTGTGTGTGTTGAAATATTTCCACCAGTTGCTTCTTCATATTTTGAAATGTTTTAAATGGGTAAGGTTTACGTAAAGGAAGTGTTTCCTTTTAAATATTTTCTTATATATATTACAGAAACTTAAAATGTACATATTTAATGAATTTCAAACTATCCCTTTATTATTACACCTTACACACACACACCCTGGCATATCCGTATATATATATATATATATAAGGTATACAGACATTCACGAAATATTGGCATATCAAGGTAACTTGCATAAGATACTTGAACTTAAGGTGAAATATTTGCATTATAGTAGAAGGACATATTTACTGGTACCAAAGTACATCTCTCCTGGTAACTGATTTCGCTGAATGTGAAATTCTTTAACCAGTAGTATACTATGTTACTGTTAACTACATAGTAATATAAGCTGTTGGTATTGCTGCATTACATTATAATCGTGATACAATGCATGACCTCATTATACACTTGACCTTACTCTCTCTTTTATATGTATAAAAGTATAAAAACTCATCCACTTTTAGATTTCACCCTGTGCTATCCAGTAGTAGTATTATACGCACTTCCAGGTTTGCATTTGGGCATCTGTCGTGTGTGAATAGATGATTGAAAGAAAATTTGGAATCAACAAGAAGTGGCTACTACTAAGTCCAAAGACAGAGAGGATGCTTTTGAAGCATAGAATTTGAACTTACGGAGACAATATTTACATATCGCCTGAGGAAATACAACTAGGTCTCACAATGCAGGTAAACGGTTGCATAATCAAGTACTTGGACGCCTGGAGAACTATGATGCGTAGAAACAATTGTAGTGATTGAAAATAAATGTCCAACCGTCCTTGTTGACTTCAATTTTTTTTCAATTACACACACACACACACAAATATATATATATATATATATATATATATATATATATATATA
>NC_069000.1:14630725-14632455 GCF_001194135.2 Octopus bimaculoides
CGCAAAAAGGAAAATAACACCGACATCTCATTTTAACAGGTATGTCTACCAAAATTATATAAAATTATTTTGAAATTCTAAAGAGTAAATTTATTCCATAAAATCATCCGCGGCCTCGAGACAACTTCGGAATCTCCTGCAACACTTCTGGACCGTCTCCTTGTTTAAGTTGGTGAATGCTGCCATAATCCTTGCCTTCAGTCATCTTTGGTGTTATAAGGAGTTTTGTTGGTCCCTTGCTCAACTGCACCCCCACGTACTTTCACTGCACTCCCGAGCGCAACTCTGTATACAGCTTGGGTGTGTGTTGTAGTTTGTTGTCGTGCTCTTATTTTCACTGTATTGAAAGTGTTTTACGTAGGATGTGCTCAGTGCCTAATACTGCTGCTTTCTGTATGTTATATACTTTTGTAAGTCCTGGTGTTTTGGCTATGTATGTTTTTTTTTATATCATACCTAATGCACCCACTATTAGGTTGTTCCGAAAATAATGGCCGATTTCAGAAACATAATTTTATTCTGGAAAAATTAACAATAAAAATGTTTTGAACGTCTATGCATTTCTGCCATCGATTATCGAGATTATTTATGCCTCGTTGATAAAAACTTATTGGCTTTGATGCTAAGAAATCTTTGAAAGCTCATTCCACCTCTGGTTTGGACCTGAAAGTTTTATCACTTAAAAACGAGTTTAAATGCTTTAAAAAATGATAGTCAGTGGGTGAAAGATCAGGAGAATATGGAGGATGCGGTAAAGTCTCGTATCCCAAGTCTGTGAGTTTCTGAAGCATCATTCTTGCAACATGTAACATTGCATTATCGTGGAGCAAAAATTCGGCCACCCCGATTCAACAATTCAGGTCTTGTTTTTTGGAAGTGAGCATGCATTTCAGCGAGTTGATTGCAGTAAACCTCTGCTGTAATGCTCTGATTGGCTTCCAGAAAGCTGTAATGGACAACACCAATTGCAGACCACCAGACAGTCACCGTAATCTTTTGCTGATGTAGCTTTGGCTTTGGGAAATGTTTGGGAGACTCATCACGATCACACTGTTGACCTGGTCGTTTACGGTTATGATAAAGGATCCACTTTTCGTCACAAGTGACTATTCGGTCAAGAAAATGATCATTGGTGTTTCGCAGAAAGAGCATCAAGCACACTTCAAAACGCTGATCTTTTTGATTTTTATTGAGCTCATGTGGTACTCATTTATCGAGCTTTTTCACCTTACCAATCTTCTGCAGATTGCGTGAGACCGTTGCAATACTGACACCAAGTGCCTGAGACATTTCTCTGACACTTTGACGTGGGTTTTGTTCAACAGTTGCTTTCAATTATTCATTGTCAAACCTGCATGAACGTCCTCTACCTTCTTCATCTTCAAGGCTCTCATCACCTCTACGGAATTTCTGAAACCACCTTCATACTGTGCAATCACTTGTGAATCCCTCTCTCCATGCTCTGTTGATATTGGCAGCAGTTTGGGAGGCATTGTGCTTGAACTCATGCAAGAAAAGTAAGCGATGGTCCTTTTTGTCATGTTCATAATTAAGGGCGCCTGTGCTCCAAGAATGTTTTCTGTATGAAATAAGTAGAAAATTATTAAAGAGCATACATCAATTATTAAGTATGTCGAAATTCACCTAAAATACAAGTAAAATACTATGATAAAATTGCGTTTCAAAACACCAACACTTAAAGCGGCCATTATTTTCGGAACAACCTAATA
>NC_069000.1:14632592-14635263 GCF_001194135.2 Octopus bimaculoides
ATATATATATATATATAGGCGTTTATATATTCGTTTTGCAAAATTCTTGATGTGAATTCGTATGTTGAAACAGATATTATTGTATTTGGGGATGGTCATGTTGCCAGTTTAGCCAATGAAAACACACGCACTATATATTTGATGTTCACTTGCTTCAGCTTTATTTTATATTAACTGCATTTCGGCCATAGTCCTTTCGTCACACTTCTGTAACCTCATCAGTGGCCCTTTGCTTTCTTTCTTTTTTGTATGTTTCTCCTTACTAACGATCTGCCATTTTGCATTCCTATTGGTTGTGTCTGTATTTGCGCATGCCTATATCCCTGTGTGTGTGTGTGTCTATGTTTAGTAAGTGCGTGTGTGTGGGAATGTGCCTGCATTATCAGTATCCCCTGTTTATACACGTTCGTTTAATTTGCTTTTATGTGTGGACAACATAGATAGATAGATAGATAGATAGACAGACAGACAGACAGACAGACAGGCAGGCAGACATACATACAGACAGACAGATAGATAGGTAGGTAGGTAGGTAGAGAGAGAGAGAGAAAGAGAGCATGTGCATATATGTTTATTTACTCCCACCGAGATGGATGCATGTATATATTCATTCATGTACCTACGGCGACTACAAACTGTCATTCGTGGAATTTATAAAGAAGGGAGATCACTCTAATATTTTCCTCATTTACGAAGTACCTCTGGAAGAGAGAAAGATACGAGAGACGAAAACTAGATAATAGAATATAGAAATAATATATGGAAATAAAAAAGGAAATCTATATTGAATACGAATTTTGCTTTTCCACGATAATGATATTTATTATGTTTCTTTAGGTTCTCATTAATTTAACAATGAAGTTAACCAATGAAATTACACCCCTTAGCTGGGAAATTTTTTAATTGAAAAAAATTGTATTTTATTTTATTAGAACATTTAAATCCAAAGAAACAGGCAAGAAGTGAAATGAGAAAGAAAAAGAAAGAAGAGGAAAAAGGTGGAGGAGGCAGCGGTTGATGGAGAGGGAAGAGGCGATTGGCCACAGATCCCAGAAAGGGTGGGGGTGTTCAGCCGCACCCTGCAGTAATGACCACGATGGTGTTGCCTTGGAGAATGGTCAACGGCATTCGCTGCAGCAGCGACTCTACCTTGAGGGGCTCATTTCTCCGACGGATCAACGTTATCCCTATTTTGCGGAGAACTAGAATCCCTGACGTTTCCACGGCGACCGGCACAAACTGATAGCTGCCAGTCAGGCCCCTGTATTTTTTCCCTTCCATGTTACGTATTTGCAGCAGATGCTGCAAAGTTAAGCGGTACTTATTTAGAGAACATGGCTGGTAGGCGAAAATCAAAGTAAATATCAAAATGAAAAGAAGAAGGAAGTAAATGTGTGTGTGTGTGTGTGTGTGTGTGTGTGTGTGTGTGTGTGTGTGTGTGTGTGTGTGTGTGTGTGTGTGTGTGTGTGTGTGTGTGTGTGTGTGTGTGTGTATTTGTATGCGTGTGTGTGCGGGTCAGTATGTTTGTGTCTGTACGAAAGGCTTCTTTCAGTTTCCATCCACAAAATGCTCGATGATGATAACTACGAGGATAATGACAACTACAAGGCCAACAACGATGATAATGATGATGATAACGACCTCGACGACGACATAAAGGTTGAGGGGTTTAGGAGAAAGAAAAAGATTAAGATTTTGATTCTCCTTAAAGCATTAATGGAGGAAAGGAACTTGCTTGAATTTGGAAAATAAATTCGATCAACCAAGACCAAATCTCTCGTTTACTTCAGTCACAACTTAATAATGATTTCTATTGGCTCAAAGCCATACATTTTGGTGGAGATAATAATAGCATCAATTTAGTTGGTCCTGGTATTTTACTGGTATACGTTTTATCAATCATAGAACGATGAAAGGAAAACATAGACCATAAAAAGTAGCCAGTTAAAGGGACGTAACCAAGCATCGTAAAGTATTTTTTCCATCAGTCTTCATAATTCTGTTTTCGACCACATTTAATGAATAAAGCAATGATTTGTTTTGTAGATTTATAGGTAAGTTCTATTATCAGTTCAAATTAACTCTCGCCGTATTACTGGAACACATATTTTTTTGTCAACCTAAAAAGCAAAGTAGAATCTGGCAAGATTTGAACTTGCCAGAGACGTTAAATGATGATGATGATGATGATGATGAGTGTTCAATAAATTCTGCCATTCTCTACCCTAAAAAATACAAATCATTGTTTGAAATATCTATGGAAACACAAAACCCATTATTATTGTTATTATTGTTGTGGTTGTTGTTGCTGTTGTTGTTGTTGTTGTTGTTGTTGATATAGAAAGGATTGAGGTAACTCCTCCTGAAGATATAGAGTCAAAATTAATTTTGACTATTATTATTATTATTATTATTATTATTATTATTATTATTATTATTATTATTATTATTATTTTTATTATTATACACGTGAAAAAGTACCTGTCACCTAAATAATAGTTGAAATCATAGCATTTTTAATTCTGTTATAAGGTGTGGGGATAAAGTATAGACAGTAAATGTGACATCATAATGAAACACCAGCAAATCACAGAAAAGACTTTAAAAAAAACTAATATAGGAAAACTGATAAAGAAATAGAGTAGTTTGTATATATTAATGGTGATAATTA
>NC_069000.1:14635784-14636645 GCF_001194135.2 Octopus bimaculoides
TATATATATATATATATATATATATATATATATATATTAGCTTTTGTATACAAATTTCTGTCACAGATTATTTGTCAATCTGAGGCTATTGCAGAAAACACTTCCCGAGATGCAATGCAGTGGAAGCGAGACTAAAACCATGTGATAGTGAAACAAGATCCTAGACCAAAGACCTATGCCTACACTTCCATTATATATATATATAGCAAATGACTTGTCTATTTTAATTGACTTCAAGCTGGTTGAATCTTGCCTAAACTTGTTAATAATTTATGTGGTTTGATTATAATTCATATCTGATTATTGTATACTACACATTAATATATTACAATTTCTTTCTTTGTTGCAGTGTTGCTTGATCCTCTGAGAGATTATGCCAAGCCATGACTTACCAGCTATGTCTGTGGCCCCTGATGGTGGATGGGGTTGGGTAGTGACATTTTCTTCCTTCATGATCAGTGTTCTGGTGGATGGAATATGTCTTAGCGTTGGAGTCTTCCTTAATGACTTAATCATTGAGTTTGGAGGCACCAATTCAGAGACGTCTTGGGTTATGTCCGTCCTGAATGGAAGTTACTTGGTCGTTGGTAAATATAGTCTTTCTTTTTGTATTGTCTTTGCTTGTTGACTTTATTATGCCAATACAACTAGAATTTATGCATGTTAAAAAAAATCTAATGTCACTACTATAAAGCACTAACCTGTGGAGATATTAATCATTAGCAACACACACATTTTACCTGCTCTGTCAGCTACCATTCAAGCAATGTATATATATATGTGTGTGTGTGTGTGTGCGTGTGTGTGTGTGTGTGTATGTACATATATATATATACATATATATATATATATATATATATA
>NC_069000.1:14637704-14640032 GCF_001194135.2 Octopus bimaculoides
TATATATATATATATATATATATATATATATGCATACATGTGTGTGTGTGTGTGTGTGTGTGTGTGTGTGTGTGCATGGAATAAGAGAGAGTTTTTTGTCTACCAAATTTCACTCAAGGAGCATTGGTCAACCTCACGCTATAGTAGAAAACACTGTGTCAAGATACCACATGCTAAGTGAATGAATAAGAAACCGTGTGGTTCCAAAACAAATTCCTTGACCACATAGTCTACAGAGAAGGAACCAATGTCTTTTGGCAGATAAGTCTATATCTCACCTGACACCTTTAATTATTTAATAACCTCGTAATCTTTATTAATTGCAACTGAGAAAGCTCCAGCTGTTTATGACCTTGTATATCTTTCAAGGAAGAACTGAGTTTTGAGGTAAAGAAGATTTAAAACAACACTTCCCCAATAAAACAACACTTCTCTAATAAAACAATTGATGGGTAGAAATATTAATTCTTTGAGAATATTTCATATATGCTGTCTAAATCCCTACATACAACCCAGATAGGTTTAATTTATCCTTAGTTTATAACTTTGATTTACCTAAAGTTGTTGTTGTTATTATTATTTAATATCAGGAAAGGCATCCAGCTGTAGAACCCAAGCTGAAAACAGATTATGCTGCAAGAGATTACACATTACACATTACGTAGAGGCAAATTACACATTACACATACACGGAGGCAAACACACACACACACACACACACACAACACACACACACACACACATACACACACATATGCAGAAATATACTGGTAGAGAGTGAGTGAGTGAGAGAGGTGGGGAGAGAGAAATTACACATACACACAAACAGAGGCAAGCATACACACACACACACACACACACACACACACACACACACACGTGCAGAAATATACTGAACATGAGAGTGAATGAGAGAGTGTGGGGGAGAAGAGAGGAAGATTACACATACACACAAACATAGAGGCAAACACACACGCACACACACACACACATGTGCAGAAATATACTGAGCAAGAGAGAGTGAGAGAGAGAGAGAGAGACAGAGAGACAGAGATTACAGATACACACAATCATAGAGGCAAATACACACATACACACACACCCACATACACACACACCCACATACACACACACAGTCACACACACACACACACACACACAGACATGCAGAAATTTACTGAGCAAGAGAAAATTGGGGAGAGAGAGAGAGAGAGAGATTACACATTCACACAAACATAACTGAGTGTTAACACACACATGAACAGAGAGAAGGGGTAAGAATGTGAAAGTCATTAAAATGAGAGAAACCTCGAAACATTTCATGTCAAATAGGTCAAACATTTCATGTCAAATAGGTCAAACATTTCATGTCAAATAGGTCAAACATTTCATGTCAAATAGGTCAAACATTTCATGTCAAATAGGTCAACATCAAATCAGAAATACTGAATAGGCAGCACCAAAATGGCTTCACCAAAATGTCTCATACCCTATCAAACTGTACTGAGACACCTTATACTCAGCGTGAGTTGGACTTATGAGTTACACTCAAATGTTTGATTGATTAATCCTTTAACATTTAAATTGACCATAGGCGCAGGAGTGGTTGTGTGGTAAATAGCTTGCTTATCAATACATGGTTCCGGGTTCAGTCCCACTGCGTGGCACCTTGGGCAAGTGTCTTCTACTATAGCCTAGGGCCGACCAAAGCCTTGTGAGCGGATTTAGTAGACGGAAACTGAAAGAAGCCTGTCGTATATATGTATATATGTATGTGTATATGTTTGTGTCTGTGTTTGTCCCCTCAACATCGCATGACAACCGATGCTGGTGTGTTTACGTCCCCGTAACTTAGCGGTTCGGCAAAAGAGATCGATAGAATAAGTACTAGGCTTCCAAAGAATAAGTCCTGGGGTCGATTTGCTCAACTAAACGGCAGTGCTCCAGCATGGCCGCAGTCAAATGACTGAAACAAGTAAAAGAGTAAAAGAGTATATCCAGCCCAAATATTCTACTTGTTTTATGTTAAAATTAATGACATCCAACCTCTCACACCTACTCTACAATGTCATTCTAAAAATATACACACTCATTTCACAACCATTCTACAACCTTCTGAAAATAAGCAATCATTTCATCGAAATTTCAAAGCTACACATAATGCATGATTAATTGAAAATAATGTGGACCGGCATTATATTTGACAGAGAAATCTGAAGGCAAAATGGTTAATTCCAGCTACCTTATGTATGGCTGACTGAGACCATACTCAACAAGAAACAAAAATGAATTACTTTCTGTGAGAAGGAGAGAGAGAGAGAGAGAGAG
>NC_069000.1:14640207-14643514 GCF_001194135.2 Octopus bimaculoides
GAGGGAGAGAGAAAGACATGCACAAAGAAAGAATTAAAAATATATATCATGTTTTGTTTAAAATATTATTGATTATTGATCTTCTTCATTCAGGACCAGTCGTCAGCAGCTGTGCAAACAAATTTGGATGCCGTGCTACAACTATTGCTGGAGCTGTCTTTTGTGCCATAGCCATATTTTGCAGTGGATACTCCAATAGTCTGGCAGTCCTAATTGTTAGCTTTGGCATATTTGGTGGTAAGTTCTTGGTTCTTAATCTTTTACTCTTTTACCTGTTTCAGCTCAATAACTGTGGCCATACTGGGTCACCACCGTTGTCATAATTCACCTTCCATCCTTTGAGAGCTTTTACAACATTTGCTTTGAGTTGTGTTAAGTAGACATTAGTGAGATGGATTTTGGACATAGTCACAGATTGGTTTGATGAAAAACTTCATCTGTTGGTATGTTACACCACTCAGAAAAGCCATTTATGGATATGTCCCATCTTTTTTTGATCATACTATTAGTCTTCTTTTTATTGTTTCAAGTATGATGATGTTGTCATGGCACTGATCTCTAACTATCATTTGAAATAACTAACTCTATGAGAATTAAACAGAAAAGAAAGAATGATAATTTCTAATGTTGGTGCATTTCCAGACAGGCTCAGGAGCAGGGGGTGCAAGGGTGCAAGTGCACCTATTTAAATTTTTGGTGAGACAATGAAGACGCTTTGAACATCATGGATTGAACCTGGATTTACAACCACTAAGCAAATTTCATTCTCACATTTATGTTTCCAGACATGTTGTAGATGAAGGGATTTTGTATTACTTCAAAAATTGTAGAGTTGTTTGTGCTTTGTCTAGACATACCATCTCAGATTTCTAGACTAGAAATGTCCATGGCTCATCTTTATTAACTGCAACTGAGAAAGCTCCAGCTGTTTATGACCTTGTATATCTTTCAAGGAAGAACTGAGTTTTGAGGTAAAGAAGATTTAAAACAACACTTCCCCAATAAAACAACACTTCTCTAATAAAACAACTGATGGGTAGAAATATTTATTAGATGGTAATAAAATTAATTAAGATTAAAATATTGAAGATAAGTACTTTGTTGAAAGGAGTAAATGTTATGTCTTCCTACAATTTCACAGCAGATGTTGATATAAAATTATTCTGATTCATTTCAGGAATTGGTCTTGGATTCATGTACTTGCCTGCAATTGTCATGGTTGGTTACTATTTTGATAAAAGAAGAGCCTTAGCAACAGGCATTGCAGTCTGTGGATCTGGTATTGGTAACTTTGTGTTTGCTCCTATTGCTGAGCTCTTGTTGAAGGAATATGGCTGGCGAGGTTCAATGATGATCACATCAGCTCTCATGCTAAATGGAATAATATTTGGAAGCTTCTACCGTCCATTAAAACCTCCAAAGAACAAAGATCTCCCTTCGATTCCTTATCAAGCTACTGACAATGAAGTTAAAGAACCTATTATAAGACCAGATGATAAACACAAACAGTTGAACCTCCGAATGAAATTTAAAAGGATACATGACATAGAACAAGAAAATTACCATGCAAGAAGACATAGATCATTAGATATCACTGGCACTGGAAGAACTTTTCTTCCTGGTGTTCTTAATGTTAGCAACAACAAAGAACAATCTAATATTGCCCGAATGGCTGCTAGCCATGATATCTTGCCAACACATTTAAATTCAAAAACTCCAGTAAGACCTACAGTGTCACCATTTTACCGTAAAGATGTCCTGTACAGTGGCAGTCTCTTACGTCTCTCTGAAAAGATGGAATCACCAAATATGGATGAATTCATATCAAGCATGGTTGTGATTCCTTCAGATGAAGATGATAATAAAAAAAGTTGTATGGAAAAGATTGGAAAAGCTTTTAAGAAATACAAGGATTTGAAACCAACTTTTTTTCTGTATAGTTTTGCATGTTTTCTTCTTATGCTAGGTAAGTGCTTCAAGTGATTTTTCCTTAATTAAGATATTGTTTTGTTTTACTCAGGAACGTTTAGAATTGTATAAAAGATGGACAGAAATAATCATATTTCTTAACAGTTATATAGCAAGCAGGATTTGCTGTGAACTTTGCTACAATTATCATAAAATTACAAACAATTACAATATTTATTCATGTATAAGTTGCACCCCTTATTTAATGCTAAATTTTGATACAAAAGTTTTCTCCTTTATAGTTTTTAGTTTTGCCCCATGTACAAATTTCACCCCAGTTTTTCAGTTAAAATCATGTTAAAATCATGATAAAATAGTGTAACTTATACACAAGTAAATTTTGTAAATATATCTTATTAACCTTTAGCACACTGTAGGTGCATCATGTCACCATATGAATTTTCTCCCCTGTAGTTACAGAGCAGTGGCAGGGGAAAAGATTCTAGAGAAAATGCAATATGCTAAAGAGTAAATAAATTTATTTCAGAATTTTGTATGTGACATCTCAATACTAAACAGCTGGGCTGTACTAGCTATGTACCAAGTCAAAGACAAATTTCACTTTAAATATATTTGACCCAGGAAGAACAAACAAGAAAAAAAAATGTATTAGCCATGCAAAAATCGACTTTGCTTTTCATCCTTCCGGGGTCAATTAAATAAGTACCAGTTACGCACTGGGGTCGATATAATCGACTTAATTCGTTTGTCTGTCCTTGTTTGTCCCCTCTGTGTGTAGCCCCTTGTGGGCAGTAAAAAAATAAGACATTAAACAATGATGATGATGATATATACTTGTAAGATCAGCAAAATTCAGCTTGTCCAGGACACCAGCGACACTAGATATGGTCCTGTTTGTAGTTAAAGTGAGGGGTAAATGGATAAACTTAGATAAAAATCGATATAACAAAGATGGAAAATTCTGTTTGTGTTATCAATGTTTTCCCTGATACTCATAACATAAAATTCATTCATTTTTCTTTCTGTTTCTTCATTCTAGGTTTCTTTATTCCTTACACATACTTACCATCTGTGGGACTAAGGTTGAATTTTTCCAGAAATCAGTCTGCATTACTCTTATCCATCATTGGGATATCAAACACAGTCTTTCGCATTATCATTGGATGGGTTAGCGATCAGAAATGGTCAAACTGTTTCATCATTAATTACACATCTTTGCTAGTTTCTGGTATTGCAACAGCATTTGTACCTGTATTTACCAATTATCCTCTTCTAGTTTCATATTGTGTTGTCTATGGCATCTGTATTGGTAAGTAATTTATTGATTTATTAGTTTCTGTTTTTGAAGTAAAACTGAATAAAATATAATTCCTATAAA
>NC_069000.1:14644151-14678044 GCF_001194135.2 Octopus bimaculoides
TTTAGAAAAATTCTTTTATTCATGCTCCAAACCTTAACTACTTGGCTAAAAAATAAAAATGTAATTGACTGATAAGATCATGGCAAGTAGTTTAATTATTTTTCATATTACTATATTACTATATATATATATATATATATGTATGTATATATATATATATATATATATATATATATATGTATGTATGTATGTATGTGTGTGTGTGTGTGTATGTATGTATGTATATATGTATGTATATATGTATGTATGTATGTATGTATGTATGAATGTATGTATAGTCAACTCAAATAAATGAGCAATAAAATTCACAATAACAAAGTAGAGAATGTGCACAAGGAATATATTAGTTTGACATTTAGCAAAAAGAGAGTTTTTGACATTCCTAGCAAATATGTATGTGTATGTATATGTACATATATACATATATATATATATACTCACATACATACATATATATGTGTGTGTGTGTGTGTGTGCATACACACACACACATATTTAAAACTGTCACTCCGTCAGTTACAGTGATGAGGGTTCCAGCTGATACGATCAACAGAATAAGCCTGCTCATGAAATGAATGTGCAAGTGGCTGAGCACTCCCACCACAACACCACTCACCACAGCAGAAATCATATCCTAAGACTGAAGTGCCATGTAAAAAGCACTGGTGCTGCTGCGACTTAAAAAGCACCCATGATAGCGCCACAGAAAAAGCACCCAGTGCACTTTGTGGAGTGGTTGGCATTAGGAAAGGCATCCAGCTGTAGAAACTAAACGAAAACACACTTTGGAACCTAATGCAGCTCCTAGCCTTACCAGTTCCTCTAAAGCTGTCCCACCGATGCCAGCATGGAAAACGGACATTAAATGATGATGATGATGATGATGATAGCTGAGCACTCCACAGACACACATACCCTTAACATAGTTCTCAAGGAAATTCAGAATATAACGAGGCTAGCCCTTTGAATTACAGGTACAACTCATCTTTACCAGTTGAATAGGTTGGAGCAAAGTAAAATAAAGTGTTTTGCTCATGCACCCTCACACACACACACACTTACACACATACATACTATGGACTTCCAGAGACTTTCCATCTGCCAAATTCATTCTTAAGGCATCGGTTGGCTTAGGATTATAAAAGAAGACACTTGCACATGGTGCTGGAAACCACATGGTTGCAAAGAGAACTTCTTAAACTCACAGTCATGCCTGCAAAAATAGTCTCAGATATCTCTAATTTTCTTCAAAATTCTTTATTTTATTTAACCTATTTCTATCTTTTCTTTCAGCTGCTTTTATTTCTCTTCGTTCGATAATAATGGTTGAACTTTTGGGAGTTGAAAATTTAACACTTGCATTTGGCTTAATTATAATGGCTCAAGGCATATCATCATTTTTTGGAAGCCCTATAGCAGGTAAGCAACTGTTTATTCTATAAAGGTTAGCAAAACTTAACCCTTTAGTACTCAGATTATTCTGATAAATGTGATGTTTTTTTATTCATATAGTTTTTAATTAATTATACATTATCTCATAGTTTTGAAAGTTTGATGATGTGATTGTATATTTTTAGTATGCTATTGTAGAGCAGATATATGAGGCCAAATCTTGCCAGTCTGAGCATAAAACAGGTAATATATGTATCTGGGCCTGATAAAGCAGCAAGCTGGCAGAAATGTTAGCACACCAGGTGAAATACTTAGTGATATTTCGTCTGTCTTTACGTTCTCGGTTCAAATTCCACTGGGGTCGGCTTTGCCTCTCATTCTTTCAGGGTCGATAAATTAAGCACCAGTTGCATACTGGGGTTGATCTAATTGACTGCACAGGCATGGCTGTGTTGTAAGAAGTTTGCTTCTAAACCACTTGTTCTGAGTTCAATCACATTGCATGGTACGCTGAGCAAGTGTCTTCTATTTTAGACTCAGGCTTGTGAGTGGATTCAGTAGATGGAAACTGAAAGAGGCCCATCATATATATATGTGTGTGAGAATGTGAGTGTGTGTGACTGTGTGTGTGTGTGTGTGTGTGTGTGAATGTGTATGTGCGTGCATGTGTGTGTCTTTGTGATAGTTGTAAACAAGTGTTACCATCATACAAATGGTATTGTTCGTCTTCAGTCTTCCATGAAAACATGTTTAGTCATGGGTAGATGTCACTTCGCTTGGAAACGAGTGAATGCCACTGAAAATCTGCCTCAAGGAATTCCGTCAGACCCATGCAAGCATGGAATTGTAAACTTTAAACAATGATGTATGAATGCTGTTACTGTTTTTATTGACCTTAATAGCTTAACAACTGTTTTTTTTGTTTTTTTTTTTCACTGTTATAGGTTGGTTATCAGATATGACAGGAAATTTTGATGCAGCCTTTTATATGGGTGGAGCAGCATTAGCTGTTTCTGGAATTATTTGTGTTCCCTTGGAAAGGGTTTCAAAATGGGAGAGAAAACGAGAAGCTTTAAAATCCAAAACAATTGTGGAAGTCAAGGAACTGCAACCAATGATTAATAATTCATTGAATATGCAATAATTTTCACCAGCAGTGACCTACTTTATATGAACATATAAAGGCACAGTGTTGTAATTGTTTTGTAAACCAATTGTTTTGTTCTCACGTTTATTTTTTTTTAATACATCTTTTTTTAAATTTAAATAATAAAACAAAGTTGGCATGGTACATATTTAATTCCATACAACCTGTAATTTCAGAAAACCAACCTGCAAAGCTACTAGAATTGATTTAAAGCATTTGAAACATCAAGGAAGAAAATCTACATTCATAACAATTCATTGTCCCATCCATTTTCATATTTGTTGTGAACATAGTTACATAAACAAACATATTAACATTGTCAAGCATGGCTCATATTTAGTGAAATTATTGTTGATGTTATATCATAAAAAATCTCAACTTTATTTTGCTGGGTATGATGGAAAGTGTCAGATGTCCATAGCCAGCAGACTAAGGTGACACTTGTTTACTGATCATGCGTCAAAAAACCAGTGGAGGACTCTTGCAGTTCCAAGCAATGATTAGTTTTTGTGGGTGCTCTATGTTTACATTCATTCCAATCTTTTTGAGTTCTGTTGGTCATTGAATGCTGGTACTTCCATGTGCACTAATCACAAATCGTATCACATCCATTTTCTTTATTGCCCACAACCTGCGTATTTCCCACCTCAATTCATCATAGTTGTTCACTTTTTCTCTTTCCCTTCAATCCTGCTGTCATCAGGACATGCTATGTTGGTTATCAGGCATGTTTTTTTCTTTTCTGTTCACAACAATTTCAGGTTTTCAGTGTCTAATCTGATGGTCACATTGAATCATTGCATCCCATAAGATTTTGCAATCCTCATTTTCAGTAACTCCTTCTGGGATTTGGTCATGCCATGTTTTTGAGCTTTCTGGGTCATAATTTTCACAAAGCTCCTAATGGATCATTTTTGTCACATTACCATGTCACCTTTTGTATTCATGCTGTTACCAATTTCAGGCATTCACTAACAATGTGCCACACTGTTTCACTCCTCTCACCACACTTTCTGCGTTTGTCACTCTCAGTTGTTTTGTCAATTCTGCACTGCATATGATTTGTCCTCAATGCTTGTTCTTGTGCTGCACTTGTGAGTGCATCTATTTCTATCTTCAAGTCACTCTTCTGCATCCATAACCACCAGCCCTTCTGTATCTGTCTTTGCAAACTTACTGTACTTTTTTCTTTTCCATGCTTTTCTCCTCTTCAAATTTCTTTTGATGATGCCAGACTTCTTCTCATGCATCAACAATGATTCCACAGCATTTTTTACATACCAGCCTGTTCAAACCTCTCTCAGCCTTTCTTCTGGACAGTTACATCTGATCAGTGTCACTCTTGGGGTGAAATACTCTGTACAATGTGAATAATTTCTGTGTCTTTGTACCCATAGTCATCAATTCATTCTTTTGTCAGTTTACGATTCCTGCTCCGTACCAAAGTGATGCTATCACCCATGTATTTACTGTTTGGAATTTATTCCATCCAGTCAATTTTGAGTGCAACATTAATTGTAGTCTTCAGAGACACTCTTTCATTTCCTTCCCTGTGATTTCATTGAACTCAAGTATGCCAAGGTACTTATAGGCTTCCTTTTCAATTTGTTTCATTACTTTCCTATTTGATAATTCTATCTCTGTCAGGAACTGCACCTTGCTTCTTTTCAGACTCATTTACACCATGCTTCTTGAGTTCAGATTCCATCCAAACATCAGTACTAAAACAATGGACAGTGTTCACCAAGGAATTCACTTGTACCTCATCTTCAAATCATCCATTAAGAGATGATTGATTCTTTGTGTTTTTCCCTTGATTATTATTAGTTGTTGTTGTTATTTACTTTTAATCTGCAAGTTTGTTGCAATCACTTGCCGAGACACACCCAGCACCCTAGGGCAAGTGAAGGACAAGAGATCTAACAGTATAACTGAAAGTTGGGGAAGTGAAATGGCTGGGGAATATTATTATTGTTATTGTTGTTTCATCATAATCGTTTAATGTCTGCTTTCCATGCTAGCATGGGTTGGACGACTGGCAAGCCAGAAGGCTGCACCAGGCTCCAATCTGATGTGGCAGAGTTTCTACAGCTGGATGCCCTTCCTAACGCCAACCACTCCGAGAGTGTAGCGAGTGCTTTTATGTGACACCGGCACGAAGGCCAGTCACACGGTACTGGCAACGGCCACGCTCAAAAAGGTTTTTTTACGTGCCACCTGCACAGGAGCCAGTCTAGCGGCACTGGCAACGACCTCGCTCGAATAATTTTGTAATGTGCCACCAGCACAAGTGCTAGAAGCCAACGCTGGTAACGATTACGCTAAAATGGTGCTATTTACGGGCCACTAGCACGGAAGCCAGACAGCTGCTCTGGCAATGAACACGCTCGACAGTGCTGTTAGTGCTCCACTGACGCAGTGACCAAGCATCGAGTATGGTTCTATTACGATTTCACTTGCACCAACAGGTCTTCGCAAGCAGAGTTTAGTGTCCAATGAAGGAGAGGTTGGCATGGATGCCAGTCGTCGGATTCGGTTCGATTTCAATGTTTAACTGTGGTACTGGTTTCAGTCATTGGACTGTGGCCATGCAGGGGCAGAGACACTATCTTCAAGAGTTTTAGCCGATCATATCAATGCCAGTACTTATTTCATTTTCATATTTGTTTTTGTTTTGAGTGACTTATCTTTATGACACAACATTGCTTTTTAAACTGATCAACATTAATACAATGAGACAAATACAAACTTCTGCACAGTTTCCATCTATCAAGTTCTGCTCACAAGATGTTGGTCAAACAGAGAAACAATAATAGAAGCCACTTGACTCAGGTGCTATGAGTGAAATCAAACCTAAGACTATGTAGTTACACAGCAAAATTCTTAACTTGCACAATCACTGTCACTAATATTAATGTGTTGGTTTTCTTTTTGTTTTTATTATTATTAATAAAGAGTCTGTTCTCCATTACAAATTTTCACCTGTCATGTAACTGAATCAAGTACATAAACATTTGGAATGTGTATTTATAATTAATTTTGGTTGTAAGAATGTGTTGGAATTACAGGTGGGTCAGCAGCAGAAAACCTTACTGAAGCTGATAGCTGTATAAATTAAATGAATGAATAAAGAAATACCATTAAAAAAAAAGTGTTTTTTTTTTAAATTCATGTCTAAGTAAAACTATTTGTTTTCCAATTTATGATTCAAGATATCTAAATATCAAATGCATGCGTGTGTATGCAACAAGCCATTGTAAATTTGAAACCCTTACATATGTATTACTCTAACCCTTATAAAGGACAAAAGTTCTTGGCTTTGAATAAAAGAAAATACAGGAGGATCAGTTAATTATGATTTTATTCAACATATTCCCCTCTCAGATTCACACACTTATTGAAGCGGTCCTTCAGTTTTTCTAAACTCTGTAAAAGAATTTGGAAGGTTGGGCCTCCAACTAAGCCTTTCACGATACCCTTAAAGCCAGGAACTTTTCAGCAGGACTTCATATGGTACAATGTATAGAAAACAAAAACACCATAAAGCAAACAACGAAGAACCCTAACTATGTAAGTTTAACCCTTTAGCATTCAGATTGTTCTTTCGAATGCAATGCATATTTAACTCTTCAGCAATCAGTTTACTTTGTGAAATGTAATGTTTTTTTTATTCATATTGTTTTGAATTAATCATTCATTATCTTGTAGGTTTGAGATTTCAATGGAGAGATTACTCTTTTACTTGTTTCAGCCATTTGTTTCTATGGGATTGGTAGTGATGCAGACGTTGGTTTACATATAATTTACTATGTTGCTCTGGTAAGTAAAACCTAAAGAAAATGAAAAATAGATTCCCCCTGCAACCTTTTTCTTCGTATTTTGTGCTAAACATGCAAGAATAACAATCAGACAAATGATAATTCAATTATTTTATTTATTTTTTTCACATTTATACTCTCTATTTCGTATGAGCAACATTACCAGTGGTAAGGTGGTTGTATTTTATCTGGGAAGCAATTCGGTCTAAATCCCGACGACCCTGAGAGGTTAAACGGCGACCACTGAAAGCAAACAAAGTGAAATTTTTTTAAATGCAAAATATGGGAGAGTGAAAAACAAAAATTGAAGAAATATCTTTATCGAATACTAAGGAAAATCCCTTCTAGTGAAGCACCCGATTTCCCTCACCTCCCATGAAACGTGGAAAACAACGTGAATAAATAAACATTACATTTAACAGTAACCGGAATGCTAAAGGGATAAGAATATTTGTCATTGCTCTGATTCTTGCTGGGTTGGCAGATATCAGCATGCAACAGCAGATAATTGGTTTGCTGAATTTATAAATAAGAGCCACAAACTCTTGTTAAGATTCATTATTCCAAAGTAGCTTTTGATTGAGAAAACAACGCTGAAACACCAGGTGTCCCGAAGTCCTTTCACCAATGAATTGAGAATTATGAAAGAAATTACCCCTCTAATAACGAAATACAACAGTGACTAACATTTTTCATGTTTGAATGTCATCAATATAATATAAATTACACACACAAACAAACAAACACTGAAATCAATACAAAGTTATTTTCAAGATCTATTAGCATCCTACATTTGTAATCACCTCATGAGTTTAAAATTTTCCCCATGTGAGGTGAACACCAGCCATAACTTCACCTAAGACTAAAACAGTTCCTAAGTGAGATCTCAGATATATAGGTCCTCAATTTCTTTTTCAGACAGGGATAACAAAAAATCATCACAGAAACCCACTTTTCATACAAGCTGGCAAAACCCTTCACTTATTTTTTCCAATTTAACTGAAAAACATTTTAAAGTAAAAATAAAAAGGCTAAGCTAATAGCAAATGAACTACTTTACAGAGAGAAAAAAAAAAAAAAAAAAAAAAAAAAAAAAAAAATCCAAAGATTTTTAATACATACCCATTGGGATCTTTCTCAACAAGTTTGAGGTTTTCCAGAGCCTGTAAAACACGTCGGGCAATGGAAGCTGAGGCGGGACAAAAATGACTGGGCACAGTACCATTCCTTTTGCGTCCTACAGAAAGTAAACGTAAATTTTATACGTAGGTAACGTTCTTGCCATTGACGTATTTTAAATATAAATCCAGAGCAAACTTTAGAAGATATATTGAAAATATTTTTCTGAGAATTTAATGGGAAAATTTACAAACACCCAAATTTCCCAGTTTTGCATAAATACAAAGTGAGATCTCAGATAGACATGTCCTCAACAATGTCAGACAGGGATAACAAAAGATCATCATAGAACTCACATTCCTTACTGTTTAGGGTCTGCCAAAAGAATGTGTACACACTTCAGGAAAGGAAAAATCCATATAAATAAGTACCTCTAAAAATAGATATCTCTCTTGATGTTTTATCAAACTGCAGTAATACTGAGTAAATTGTAATAACACTGGCTTACAATATTCATAGACTTTTTCCTTTCCTGTGCATATGTTTTTATGGCAGACTATCAACAAATGAGATTTGTATCTTATTCTGTGAATATTATTCACTCTACAAATTTACTAAGTGCCTACTATAAATTGCACAGAGCTCATCCTCTTGAACTAAATCCAGATTTAACATCATCTTCAGAAGTTTAGCAGGTAAGCAATGATGGAAACAGAAATAACTTGTAGATGTAGCTATTATGAGTAATAGCATTGTTTATCAAATGATACAGGAACAATGATGACTTGATTCGTAAAGCCTATGAACCATTCAAGGCTTGGAATATAGTCCTACTTACTGATAGATTCTACAACAAAAATCAGGTCAACAATTCTCAAAAACATTCAAACTTCAGTTGTTGCTAGAAGAAATTTGATAAGTTTTCAGAACCTACCGGAATTAGCATTCGCAGTAGTAAAAACCAGTAATATGGAGAAAGCCCCCATAAAGGTTGTTCACAAGACCAAGTAACATAAGTCATTTTATGGTAGTACTTGCCAGATAAACTTGTGCATAAATTGCTTTTAACCAAAGTACAATTTATTATACAGCAAGTAAATTTTGCAATTTTTAATTATTTACTACAATATTCATTCTATATCGCATTCTGGAGCAAGCAGAATTATTTTCTGCAGCATCCACTCAATATGGAAATTTTGTAAAAACTGATACAATCTAAGCATAGGAAATTATCTACAAGAGGTAATGTTTAAAAAAAATAAGGTGCAAAGTGATAGCTTATTCTCTCACTCAGTATTGCAAGGGAAAGCAAGTCATGATGTTTTTGTAGTTTACCTTACAAAGTCACTCCTATACTACAGAAGCTTTCTTAATGTTGTCATTAAAAATTAAACATACACAGAAATTTGATTCTTTTACAAAATAGAGAAAACACTGCACCTCTTATATGCATTTCAGTCCACTATGTAGGGTGGTTGGTGTTAGGAAAGGCATCCAGTCATAAAAACACCATGCCAAAATAGACACAGCAGCCTGATTAGCTCCTGTCAAACCGTACAACCTATGCCAGCATGGAAGGCTGATGTTAAACAATGAGGATGTCTCACTAGAAATGGAACACCTGTGATTTCTAGTTACATATCTTTTAAATTATATCTTATTCAAAGTGACCATATCTGTTGTTATTTTCAAGATCTATGAGCATCCTACATTTGTAATCACCTCATGAGTTTAAAATTTTCCCCATGTGAGGTGAACACCAGCCATAACTTCACCTAAGACTAAAACAGTTCCTAAATGAGATCTCAGATATATAGGTCCTCAATTTCTTTTTCAGACAGGGATAACAAAAAATCATCACAGAAACCCACTTTTCATACAAGAACTGTTAACTTCTCTTACACTACAGCATCCAAAATCTTCCTGAAACTACATTTTACCGAGTTAGAAAGACAAGCTCGACATTTCCCACCAGCTGAAAAAAGCCACAAATCAGGACTTGGTTCACGAGTCCGGTCAAAGGATCACTCTGCCATCTTTCAGCGAAACCAGTGCACCATTTCCTGCAGAAGATTGGTTTGAAATTCAAACAACTAAAGTCAAGGAGATGCTCACAGAAACTGAAACCAATTCAAGATGGTTGTGTTAGACTGCAGATTGAGATCTTTCTGTAGGTGAAGGTTAATTCAGTTTCCACCACTTCACTCAAACTGTATAGGCTAAAGAGTGAAATGCTTGTAACCGAGATAGCTGATGATGACACAGAAGAGTTTCCAATGTTGCAATGGCTTCAATCCCCACCAAGAGGAAAGCCTTATCTCTTAAGTAGCTGCTGCAGTTTCACTGGAGTGCTTTAAGTAACCAGTTAATTGTCTGGCATTTTCATAATTTGCTTTCAACCAATTAACCCAATTTTTTCAGGAAATAGAAAAACTGTCATTTATTATGTACAGAAAGTTATATTTTTAGCAATATCATTATCACAATAAAAAGAAACCAAAGCTAAATATACTCAGTTCAAGAATAACTCAAAATGACATTGACCAGTGGAGCCAATATCAAAGCATATGTATATACTCACCTCCATATATTTTTGTGAATGCCCCAACACCAACAGGAGATTTAATATATAAATGCCTGCAAACTGAAGCTGGAAAAAAAAGAAAAAAAAAAATTACTCAAAATAATGTTGTCATGGTATTAAAATAAAATGCAGAATTTAATCATGAAATCCATGTTTCAGAAGTCATTTGAACTCATAAGGCATCAAAACTAGCACATCTAGTTCCAATATCCTTCAGTATTAGCATGACCAATAATTCATCATTAACAGAGACCAATGTAAGATTATATATTATATTTAATCCTTTAGTATTCAAATTATTGTCGAAAGTAATGCTTATTTATTCAGTTTTCCATTTAATTGTGCCTTTGAGATTTTGATGATGTGAATGTATATTATAGGGTAGGTGTGAGAGGCCAGATATGGCTTGTTTGAATACTAAAGGTTATCCAAATATCTAAAATACTATATATATATATGTATACATATATTTACCAGCACGTGTATAAAACCAATCTTGACTGTAAGGAGCTAATTCATTGAATCTTCCTAATTTTACAATATCAACCCATTCTGGAATTTTCATTTTACCAGATCTGTAAAGAAAAATGATGCATTACAAACGAATGTAAGATGAATTATAAAAGAATAAAGATAAATATCAGACAAATTTAATAATAACTTGTTAATTAAGCAAAATCATGAATCCAAAGATTTTTGTAAATAGTCCTCCAGATGTAAAATTTATAAAGTATTTTCATTTTGTAAACCCCATAAGGTAGATTATTTACAGCTATAGTTAAGTCTTTTAATTTTGAAGTCTTTTCTACATTGCAAGAACTGCTAACCAAACTGACAGATACTAACCAGTTATTAAAAACAAGTCACCTTTACATCAGTTTGTCATGAAAATTCAAACTTTTAAATTCATAAACTACATATCATTGGAGAAAAGGGAAACAAAAATACAAATCACTCAAGACACATTCGTCAGCCTATACAGAGACTAATCTTTAATGTATTCCAATAGCCAACGGAAAAAAAAAATACTGTACTTAAACTGGCCAAATGATGAAAAAGCATAGCCTCTATTTGACAGGCTAACGTTTTTGCCTAATATCCATTTACAACAAATCTAAATAACATTATCAAAGAACAAATCTTTGGAACATAAAATTCCTCACTGGCCACAGATTGACAGAAGGGGAAGTGAAACTCCAAGATCGCCCAAGTGGGAACTGCAGTCCCTTTCATTCCAAGTTCGTATTAGAATTGAGCCATTAAGCTGCAATTCTTTTCTTGTTCTATGACCCATAATATACAAAGTTTTAAATTCAACTTTGTATTCACAAATATAAATATACCAAGTTTTCCTGGCAAAATAGAAAAAGTATACTAACCTTTTCAGAAAAGCACCCAATGCTTTTGTGAATTCATGTTGGTCAACATCTTTGACACTAACGCCAGTCTATAAAATAAAACTCTCAATATTAGTTACTAGTCTTTCACGTTTTACTTGCTTTCAACTATTTCCTGTGACCTAACACTATCTCTTAGAGACCTGGCAACTAGGGAGTTAAGGAGCTAATAGAAATCGCACACTTATTTCTAAAAGGCATCCTAAATAGAATAAAGAACACCCTTGTTTTCGTTAAAGTAATTTTTAAAAAATTAAATTCTATTTTAATATTCTTTAGGCTACCGCTTCTATTATGGCGTTTTGGAATGACCGCAAAGTTGGTTAATACTTTGTGTATTAAAAAAATGTTTGTCTCTAAATTACCTACAGGTGCTTGTTTGTGTATACACATTTTGTGAGACGGACGTCACAGAAAAAATTTACTGGAAAAGGGAACGGAATTTAAAATGTAAAAACCAAAATCAAATTTACGGGGACAAAAATTATGGGTATACGTAGAAACAATCATCTATTTCTTGTAATTTTCCTTCTCCATGAGGTAAGCTATTCAGGGGTTACACCCGTCTGGTGAGACGGTGTAAGAGTAAAAATTTCCTATCAAAAACTACACCAGGATATAGTTAATTTTGAAGATACATGAATTAGGGGAGTTTAAAAATAAAAGATGGGAAAGCAATTGCTTAAATTTTAGAAAACTTTAATTTACACCTTCCCGCTAAAAAGCATGCAATGCTTTGAACGGGTTTTATTTCGAATTATGAAATTAAAAATATGTCACATGTTTCATGGCCGTTTTTCTAAAACTATTTTTGGGTAAAAAAAAAAATTTAATTCCTTAAACGACTAAATAATAATATAACCGAAGTTTTTAAGATTTTTATTATAAAAAAAAAAATGTCAAGATATTTTTTTAATCAGTATATAATTAGATGTGCATGAACTTTAGAAAACATTGAAATCTGTGCGCACACGTACCTTTATAGTTAAACACAATAATACCCTCACTCTAGAAAATTCGATGATCAGTAAAAAGAAAATCTTTTAAGTCTTAATTTAATAAAATAGGAGGACTTGAACTGCTTGACGTAATTTCGAGATTCGCTATTTTAGATGAACGATAGGGATATTTCTGATATCATTTAAATGGATAATATATAAAAACCGTTTAAAATGTATATTCAAACACACATAAATCATTTATATAAACAAGAGACATACGTAAGATTGACTAAAGCAAATAACTACTTCAACTAAGAAAAGCCATTTCATCAATGTGGATGAAGTGGACAACGTGACGGATATTAAACCAACAAAATATGAAGCAGCAAGATGATATTATGTCTCTAAATTTATAAACAACTTTCGGGGGGTACATAATCAGTTAATTAATACGTTAAAGTTATTTTTAAAATTTGTTTAAGATATATATTTTCAGTAAAAGTAAGAGAAGGTGTACACGACGTACCTTGCGCTCGGAAGCCATGATTACAGAAAGGACGCCCACGTGACTTGAATCAGCCTATCAGATTTAAGCGTTGAACGACTTCCGTCCTCTTCTCAGACGTTAATAGAATGTAATTTTCATTTGAAGAATGGGATTTCACACGTGGTTTCGAAGGGAGACAACTAATGTTTATGATTTATCAGGAGTTAGAGCAGCTTATACATTAGCTGACTCTAATTGCCGCATAATGCTTACTATACGGTTGTTGGCACTCCATCGGTTACGACGACAAAGGTTCCAGTTGATCCTTCAAAATATGTGAAACAAGATTAAGGGCAAAGAAATAACTATATTTATTAACGAAACACTGAATTTCTGCTTGTTTCTCGAAAAAAATAATAAAATTGTCAGATATCCGTCCAAAGCTAAATACATAAAGGGAGACAATTCTCTTTCAACATGTTCTTTTTCCCTTCTCGACTTCATTTCATTTCGTAATGTTTTCTACACCAAACTTCTCACACATATCTTCAAAAGATTACGAAAAAATTTATGAACCAGCAGAGGACACTTTTCTTTTGCTTGATGCAATCGAGAAGGACTTTTCTTTTATCAAAAGCCGACAACCATTCATTTGCGTTGAGATAGGATGTGGCAGTGGTGTTCCTTTAGTATTTTTAGCCCGTCTTCTGGGACCATCTTCGTTTTATATATGCACAGACATTAACAGAGCAGCAGTACAGATCGCCCGTGATACGGCATTTCACAACGATGTGGTCGTTGAAGCAGTGGAAACTGATTTAATGTCTGGACTACTTCCGAGACTTTCAAACAAAGTAGATATTCTGTTATTTAACCCGCCTTACGTGCCGACACCAAGTGATGATATCAAGTTTAATGCTGCCGATCCCGTCGTAGCCTCGTGGGCCGGAGGCACCAAAGGACGTGAAGTCATGGATAGACTTTTCCCTCTTGTCCCCCACATTCTGTCCGAAACAGGGATACTTTATTTAGTGGCTGTTGCCGAAAACGATCCGCCAGATATTCTTAAAACTATGAATAGTTATGGACTGTGCGCTGAAACAGTCATTTCTCGTCGCTCTGGACCTGAGCTACTCAGTGTAATAAGATTTACCAAAAAGTCGATTGTAAATAAATAACGTTTATAAAATTGTAAGTTAATGGACTTATTTATAATCATTAATAATAATAGCAATAGTTACTCTCCAAAGGATCTTTAAATTGACTGAGTTATCTTTTATCCTTTACTTGTTTCAGTAATTAGACTGCGGCTATGCTGGGGTATCGCCTTCACTTATTGTCGCAGATACTTGTTATGACGGTTCATTTAGCCGAACCGCCTAGGTTATGAGGACGTAATCACAACAGCACCGGTTATTAAGAGGTGATGTGGACACACACACACACACACATATATATATATATACACGACAGGGTCCTTTCAGTTTCTGTATACCAAATCCACTCCTTATTCATATACAGGGTGTCCAACAAAGTCTGGGTACATGGGGATTAACACATACTTTAAGAAATTATTATTTCTTATATTTAATTGTTTGTTATAGTTTTATTTACTCCATGTACCCAGACTTTGTAGACACCCGGTAGAAAGCCACCACTTATTAATGACGGTAATATAGAACCGCGCTTCTGTGTATTGAAGTATCCATCAATTGGTGATGTTATTCGGGTGGAGATTACTGGTTGAATTGAACGTAGGGTACTCGTGAAGAAGAGTGAAACCGCGCTAGTCATTAAGAAGGTGAAAATAAAACAATTTTGGAATTGAAATAAAATGTTATTCATTTCGGTATAATTCAATTTGTTGTTATTTTAAATGTTTTCTGATATTTTACCATACGTTCAGAGTTTTGATGCTGCATATTCTAAACAAATAGTAGACAGTCTCAATCATTTAAGTTTTAGCAAATGTAGTAATAAAATTCAACTAAAATACAGTTCTCTAAAGGAGAAGAATGAGTTGAATTATATAATTGCAGATTCGAGAATATGATGGAAGTATAAACAAATATTGAATTCCATGTAGATGAGTTTCTTGGAGGGAAATATATGGGAAAACCGAGGATAAATGTTTTCAGAACATTCTGAAAACATCTTTCGGAATGGTTTAATTTTGAATAATAACATTTTATTTCAATTTCAAAATTTGTTTTATGTTCATTTTTCTTAATGACTAGCGCGGGTCCACTCAAGATAACTTATCCATTTTGTCAGTTTGTTGATGTGTGTTGAGTAGGTAGGATGTAATGAAATGCCTTGGTTCTTTAGTATTCTTTGTTGCTTATATTGGCGTGGTGCGGATTGCATGTACATCAATTATACGATTCCGAGAGAAAAAAAAAGAAGGTAATTATCTATGCACCGAATCTTTTTATACTACGATAAATTTTCCCTTTTACACCGGTTACATTTTCCACAGTCAAGTATTTATCAACAACACCGGTTCTCAAAATTTTATCAAAATTTCATTTTCCTTTAATTTTCTGTTATTTTACACACTTAAAGTGCTTATAGCGAGAAAAAAAAATCACAGACTTTTTTGGTAATTTTTTTTTCTTGGTGAAAATCGTGCGGGTGTTAATATAAAAATTTACCGAGGAAAGACTTTGTTTCCTCATAACTTCCAGAAAATTCATATTAATGAAATTTTCTTCAAATATGCTTCTGATAGTGTAAATTCTGATTATATTAGAATTTGTTGTGAAATTTATTCAGGAAGTTGGGAGAGAAGTTTTGGAAAATTCACACATGTCGGCTTTGTTTGCTCATAACTTTCAGAAAAGTGTATTTGTAAAAAAATTCATATAAAAATATCCATTTTCCTGGAAGTGGAAAGAAAGTCGGGGTGGAGACACTTGTGTAAGTATGCCGGAGAATGATCCCAAACTCCTAAAACAACATCAACTACAATAATAATAGGAGAGTATTGTAGTTCGCTTGAAGCATTATGTATTGTTTGTAAAGAATAAAAAGTTTTGAATGGTACAACAATGCATTATAATACAAAAAACGGACTATATACCTGTTGTAATTTAGTTATCCATAGTCCGATTATATTTCGGAATACAATTCCTTCAGATATTCTTAGATGGAGTCTCTGCAACAGTTTATAGCAGAGACTCCATCTAAGAATATCTATAGAAGGAATTGTATTCCGAAATATCATCGGACTATGGATAACTAAATTACAACAGGTATATAGTCCGTTTTTTGTATTATAATGCATTGTTGTACCATTCAAAACTTTTTATTCTTTAATAATAATATATTCGTAATCTACACCCTTGAAAACGTATCTACAAAATTTCATATAAAATATACCCCCTTTTTCTCCTGCCTAATCCAGAAAATATTTAGGAAATGAAATCGGTGGTAGGGGCACCTAACTAGCTGTAGTTATTTAAACAAAAAGTGACCAGTGACATGCATTTGAATAACAGACAAATACAGGTATATTAAATACCATACAACATACATGCTTCATTTATTAAAATTACCTCCGCTTCTATTGGTTTTATCATAATTACTAAATGGCAATTAAGAACAGCTCCACTCGAGAAGTTAACACCAAGAATTAAGTAATCTCCAAAATTGAAATGCCATTAAGGAAAAGGACAGGTTTATAGTTTTGAGATAAGAGAGCAATCATGGACACATTTTCCTAACTCAACAATCATTGATAGCATGACAATCATCTTAATTCATTTCTAGTAACCAAAGGATGCTGTCTTTGTTATATGATATACAGGAGCTGACATGTTGAAAACATTGAGTATCCTGGATTTTACTGTCTAAAATAAATTATTCAAGATATATACTACACGGTCCAATTCATTTTGATTTTTGTGTATGTGCTAAGAAATTTCAACACAACTACAGCTCCCCATCTGTGACCTGACCAACCTGTCCATTGATCCCTAACCCCTATGTTAATCCTAACTCCTTTGCCAAATAATATCATAAAATGCATTATATTTTAGTTGCGTTTTATTACTACATTTGCTAAAACTTAAATGATTGAGACTATTTGTTTTTAAAATGTTCAGTTTTGTGGGAAGTTTGAGTGTTTATTTACTAAGTAGAATGATTATGTACAGAACTTCATTTGGCTCAGGCATATTTACTTTAAAAACGCTAGAGTATTGTTTGAGGGAATTTGGCTGCTATTTCATGTAGACTGTGGCAAGGATTATGACAACACTCACCAAGTTAAACAAGGAGACTGTCTAGAAGAGTTGCAGGAGATTCTGAAGTTGTCTGGAGGCCATGGTTGAAGCCAATGGCGATTTTATTGAATAAATTTACTGTTTAATATTTTAAGATATTTTTACATAATTTTGGTAAATATATCTGTTAAAATGAGATGTCAGTGTTATTTTCATTTTTGCATAATTTAGACAGCAACTTATTCCCCGCACCCTGTATATATATGTATGTGTGTGAGTGTTTATTTATTTATGTGTTTCAGCCAAGTGGCTGCGGTCATGCTGGTGCACATTTACACACACACATATATATATATATTAGGAATTGTGTTTACAAATGGCTGTATGACAGCTACTATTATAGTTAGAGCTTTACACAGATTATTATAATCCAGTCTGCTTCCTGTTTCCTTGTAATTGTTAACTTCTATACTGGGTAGTATTACCAGTTTCAAGCTATAGAGCGAATGTAGGAGAAATAAGAATGAACACAAGTTTATAGTGTAGTTCCTACATACATTTCCCCATTATGTTGTTTGGAGCTCTGTAATAGGCATTCCATGTGCATTTAATAGCTTAAAGCAATAAAGTGTTCCCTCATGGTCTGCTGTAGGTGAACATCTAAATGCACTTGGAACACCTTTATCAGGGCTCCATACAACCACAATGGCAAAATGCATGCAGGAGCTAGAGAACAAAGTTTGTGTTTATCCTCATTTCTCATGAGAGAGAGATGCTACAACTGAGAGTAAAAAGATGTATCTGGATAGAAAATGTATTTGTGAAATACAAATTTTTATCAGAGATAACTGTCAAATGTTTATGCGACATAGCATTTGAAGGTTATCCCTGACAAAGTGCCATGTATTCATGAATTTATTTCTGTTAGTTATCTATGTTATATTATTGGATTAAATAACAAAATGTTTAACTTATTTATTTTAATTCTTTGTTTTATTTATATGATTAATTGATTGGGTATACAGATCAAACTGAATATATACATGTGTCTATGTATGTATGTATATATATATATATATATATATATATATATATATATATATATATATATATATATATATATATATATATATATATATATATATATATATATATATATATATATATATGTACATATAGATATATATATATATATATGTATATATGCATGTATGTGTATGTATGTATATATCTATATAAACAATATATGAGTGTATGCATATATATGTACATACGTTCATCTACATGTACATATAGATACATAACTGGGTACATGACGTGGCAAAAGAACAAGGACAAAATGGTAAACAAGGTGCAACAAACAAGCAGGCCACATAGAAACATCCCCTTCATCAGCTGCCACCATTAAAACTCCGGCGTTTCGAAGAATTAAGGCAGTATGCATCGTTAAAATGGTTCTTCCCACGAACACAAATTAAATTGTTTTCGTGGAGGGTAGTGGCGGACGGAAAACAAGACAGGAAAACGAAGTGTGTGTGACTATGAATATCTCTACATATATGTGTGTGTGTGTGTGTGGTGAGTGTGTTATTTCAGTTTATCATTTCTAATGATTTCATTTTGTAGGTTCATACTAAAACAAATTTGCCTCAATGTTTATGAGAAAGAAGAAATTCTAAATGGCTGATTAAAGAATTTCTCATAAGATTCAAAGCATTTTTTTCATTTTCTACAGAACTGATGAGGAGTGTATCTTTCATCTTTTACTTGTTTCAATGAATTAACTACAGCCATGCTGGGGCAGCACCTTGAAGTGTTTTAGTCAAACAAATTGATCCCAGTACTTATTTTTTTTAAAGCCTGGTACTTATTTCATCAGTACCTTTTGTCAAACTACTAAGTTACAGGGATGTAAACAAACTGACATCAATTGTCAAGTGGTGGTGGAGGCCAAACAAAAATACAAAGATTAGCATGTATACAATGAGTTTTTTTCAATTTCCATCTACCAAATCCACTCAAAAGGCTTTAGTTGCCTCAGGGCTATGATAGAAGACACTTTCCCAAAGTGTCATGCAGTGGGACTGAACCCAGAACCATGTGGCCGGGAAGCAAATTTTTTTTTACCACACACTCATGCCTGCAATATTTATCAAATTGTATCTCCTAAGGTTGAGAAAAGTGAAAATTCCAAAGAAATCCAGTAAAATCTAAAGAAGGCATCTATGGAGATACACATACAAAGATAGATAGCTAGATAGATACATACATACATACATACAATAGGTTTCTTTCAGTTTCCATCTACCGAATCCACTCACAAGGCTTTGGTTGGCTTGAATTGGGAACAAAAATTGATGGTTACAAAAGGAATGAAATTCAAAGATATTGAAAAACTACAACTACCATTAATAATAATGATTTTTTAAACTTTGGTACAAGGCCAAAAATTTCAATGTAATGGAAATAATTGATTGCATCCACCCCTGTATTTGACTGGTATTTATTTTATTGACCTCTGAACGATAAAATGCAAAGATAACCATAGCAGGATTTGAACTCAGAATATAAAATAATGCAATGAAATACTGCAAGGCATTTCATCCAATGTTCTACCAATTTTGCCGATCCACAATCAAAGAGAAAGAAGAGAGAGAGAGTCCTCAAAATTTTACAGTTGCCATAGCTACAACAGTGTGTAAAAGATACTGGTTCAAATTTATTCCTAAGTTCTTTAGTTTCAAAAATAATCATTATTACAATACAGTTGGGAATTTACCCATTAAGTATTGATTTTTCCTGCAAAATTTCCAATAAATTCCTGTAATACCAAATAGAAGTCTAAATGTCATGTAATACAATGAATCACTGTGCTATTAATTAATTTTTTTTAAACCCCTCAAAGGACAGTATGAGAGAAGCCTTAAAAACTTTCAAGAATTCATCTCTACTCCTATCACACTTATTTATTTGCAATCTTTGTTTTCTTTCTAGAAATCTTGCTCCAGACCTGACAAAAAATTCAAAAGTTGACAGTTCCTACTCCTACCATTACCACACATATATATGTATATTTATATATATATATGTATATATATATATTTATGTGTATATATATACATGTATATATATATATATTTATGTGTATATATATACATGTATATATATATATATATATATATATATATATATATATATATATATATATATATATATATATATATATACATGTACATATATATATATATATGTATGTATATATATGTATGTATATATACACGTGTATATATATACACACACATACCATTTCGAGCGTGGCCGTTGTCAGTACCGCCTGACTGGCCTTCGTGTGGGTGACACGTAAAAGCACCCACTACACTCTCTGAGTGGTTGGTGTTAGGAAGGGCATCCAGCTGTAGAAACTACCAAATTAGATTGGAGCCTGGTGTTGCCATCCGGTTTCACCAGTCCTCAGTCAAATCGTCCAACCCATGCTAGCATGGAAAGCGGACGTTAAATGATGATGATGATACACACACACATACATAAATATACAAGGCGGGATATTATATTTTGCCACCAAGATAAAAGAAATCCCTGACAAGACTGAAGAATACCTCTGTTCTATATTACTGTTTGACCAACTCTGCCTTTATATTACAAAAATTGACATTGTGTGCTGAATATAGAGAAATCGATCTTCTATAGAAACTTTTAAGCAAGTTTCCAATTTTCAATTATCATATGAAAGAGAGAAATACCGTATACAATACAATGTTAAGCCAAAGGAAGCAAATATTTGTAAATCTATTTCATCCTATATTGATTTCCGATAGATACACATTTTGTAGGGAAGAATCAGTTGATTACCTCAACACTGAGTAGAATTTATTTTATAGAGAGCCTGGATGGATAAAAGGTGAAATTGAATTTGGTGGGATTGATCCTACAATGATAGGCAATGGGTCCACAATAGTGTTTCATTTCATCATACAAAGTACAAAGGCATCACAGGGAAACGTTTTGCATTCGTAAACTTCAATAATTTTATACAATTTATACAATGCTTGACCAACAGGAGAGAGAAAGATAAAGAGAGAGAGACTGGCAAATCATTGTAGTCATGCAGCTATGTCAGTACTACAATGACTCAAAAATATGAGAAAATATATGTTATTCTCTAAATGTATAGTAGAAATCCCTATAGATGGCACAGGTATGTATGTGTGGTAAGAAACTTGTTTCTCAACCACATGGCTCTGGGTTCAGTCCCACTGCATGGTACTTTGAGTGTCTTCTACTACAGCCTCAGGCTGACCAAAACCTTCTGAGTGGATTTTGGTGGACAGAAACTGAAAGAAAACCATTGTGTATATGTGTGTGAGTATATATATATATATATAAATTTAATATGGGGTCTACCTTTAGCATATTAAGAATCCACCTAGTGGTCATTCCTCTTATACATATATATATATATATATATATATATATGCAATATAGAACAAAAAATGGACTGTATACCTGTTGTAACTTGGTAAACTGTAGTCCAATGATATTTCGGAATTAGAGTTCCTTCTTCAGATCTTAGCAGAGATTCCAGCAAATTAAGATCTGAAGAAGGAATTCTAATTCCGAAATATCATTGGACTACAGTTTACCAAGTTACAACAGGTATACAGTCCATTTTTTGTTCTATATTGCATTGTTATACCTTCCTAAACTTTTTATTCTTTACAAACAATACACAATGCTTCAAGCGAACTACAATACTCTCCTATATATATATATATATATGTATGTATGTATGTACAGTTGTATATACTCATCTGTATGTACCTTTGTGTCTGCGTTTGTCCCACCATCACTGCTTGACAACTGATGTTGGTGTGTTTACATTCCCAGAACCAAAACGTCCAATAGAATAAGTACCAGGCTTTTAGAAAAACAATAAGTCCTAGGGTCGATCTATTCAACTAAAACCCTTCAAGGCTACAATCTAAAACCCCAGCATAGCCACAATCAAATCACTGAAACAAGTAAAAGATATAAAGACATATGTGTCACCCCTCCCAAAAAAAAAAAAATGTATACACACTTTAACAACTGATAACTCACACATTACAGGGGGAACATCATGTTAATTTACCAGAAGTTATAGTGTAGTGCAGTTTATCATCATCAACAGGATTAATTGGACCATTCTCTTATGGTACCATAACTTGCTCCATTTATTTGAACTTGCTCTCATGAGAAGTATAAAAGAGGACTTGAAGATGTAGACATTTTATTTGCATGAACATGGGGCACCAACAACACTACCATAGTAATGTAAGGGCTTACCTTTATAAGATTTTACCAAAAAGATTGCATGAAGAGGTCCAGTAGAACACCCTCCATGTTTGCTACTAGAATTTGTTTTATGGAGATACTGCAAAGCTAAAGTTTACATTACAAAACTAGTAACAATTGACAAATTAAGTCCAGCTATTCAACAAAATTGCTGACAAATACTTCTTTCTTTATATTTGTGATCCCATCGCTTTGCATTATCAGCAGTGCTTAAACCAGAATGATCATCAGTTTGAAAAACAGGAAATCATAACAAAATTATATTCTCTCTGTAGATTCTATTAACCCTTTCGTTACAAACCTGGCTGAAACCGGCTCTGGCTCTGTAGTACAAATGTCTTGTTTTCATAAGTTTTGAATTAAAATCTTCCACCAAACCTTAGTCACAATTTATGTTCCTAACACTAGCTGAATGATAACTATGTTATTTTACTAAATTCTTTGTTATATTTAAAATTAAATGAAAGAAACACAGAGCATCTTGAAATAAATACAGTAATGAAAGGGTTAAACCTTGGAAGTAAAATGTATTTTAATAAACACCGATTTTGTAATCATTCAACGTATACTTTTTTCTGGGACATCATATATATATATATATACATATGCTTAAAAGTTCCTGGCTTTAAGTTTATCACAAAAGACCTGGTTGGAGGCCCAACCATCCAATTTTTTTTTCGGGGATTAGAAAAACTGAAGGACCACTGCAATAAGTGCGTGAATCTGAGAGGGAAAGATGTTGAATAAAATCATAATTAACTGATCCTCCTGTATTTTCTTTTATGTAAAGCCAGGAACTTTTCGGCAACCCCGCTCATATATATAACACCACTCGACCCAACCCAACCCATGTGAATATGGATACAACAGTGATAAAACATGTTGCATTCATGTGTTTCATGGATATTCTTTAGGTTTCAATCCATTATTACACTTTTTCTTTTATTATACAGGAAAGAATAAGAAGAGAGAGAGAGAGAGAAGAGAGGAAGAATTATGTTGTATTCAGGAATCAGGAGTTATACATGATTACAACAAAAGAACACACACACATACACAAAAAGTATATAGTAAATTGTCTCTAGCTTCTCTTCCTTTCTTTTGCTATATTTTTCCTTGACTTTCCATTACATATATATATATATATATATACATACACACACACATATGTAACAGAAGGAAGAAATGTGTTGGATTCAAAGTAGCTATTTCATCATACAATGACAAACCGTAGAAACATAGGAGTAGATAGATGCATGTATGCTGTGTTTGTTAATGTTTTCGAGTTCATCCAATGTGTTAAGTCCACTAAGTGTTAAAAAAAGCTGGGTTATGTCTTAATGTGTCCAGGTTATCATAACAACAAAGATAAGACTATAAGACATGTACTGTATTGTATTCATGGTTTTTTGTCATTTTGCTTTGCTTTTTTTTTGTTTTGTTTTTTTTTTCACTTTCTTTTCATTTTTTTTCTTTTTTGCATAAAACAAAAAAATTTTCGAGCCCAGAAGTAAAAGGAGTTTAATTATTTTTGTATATCTTCTTTCTTCATACACAACACACCAGAGGTTTTTTAAAAATCATCAAGAGAAGGTAGTGTCATAGTAAACGGTATTGTTATCTTCTATTTCATTACATAATGATTAGGCCACAGATTTTTTTTTTTAAAAGGGGAGATAATGTACTAGTCATTCCCTCCTCCTAGTTCAATGTTATTATACAATCGGAGACTAGAGATATCATTTGCAGTTGCAAAAATACTTCCATGAAAGAAGAAAAAATTTTGGTTATTACATATGGTGCTTACAAATATTCTTTTTTTTTCTTCTCTTTACACTGTACAAATATTTTTGAACAATATAGTTGCAGTCTAAACATCTTTTCTTTTTTTTTTTAATCTTTCTTTTTTTCTTTTTATTACTTTTTTTTTTTAATGTACAATATTTGCAGATAGATAAGACACATTTTTTTTACTCTTTGGGGAAAAAAAAAAAAAAAAAAATGTACCCCCGAAACAGTTTAAATATATTTATAAAGCTGGGTAATTTACCCAGAATAATTATAGTTGAAAATTACATTTGCTTTTTCCCCTACAAAAAAAATTACACTTGGAATTAAAAAAAAAAAAAAATGGTGAAATGTATTATAATCCGGTGCAACTTATATATGCTGGCAAATATGGTATATTTTAAGGCTTTCAAAATTAAAAAAAAAATTAATAAATAAAATAAAAATAGTCTCAGAACAATATTTGAAATTTTCTTTAGGTTAGGTTGTTTTGAGAGACACAAAACTTTGTACAAATTCCTTTTTTAAACCTTCGATGGAATTGAGGTTTTCATTACAATAAACAAAAAGACAAAATCCTAACCCTAACAAAGTTGATATTTTTAAGGGGAATTCTTGAGAGACTATAAGGCCACAACTTGTGTATATTTTTAATTCTGTTATTTATCAAGTAAGTGTTAATGAATGTGCAAATATTTGCTCTTACAATCATTCACAAGCACACACATACAAACACAGAAGGTATAACAAATACATACAGACAGACATATATGTATGTGCATGTGTAATATATACATATATATATATACACATACACATACATTCACATATATACACATAACTACACACACATATATGTACATATATATATATGTGTATATATATATATGCATGAGTAAATATATGTACATTTATGTGTATGTATATATATGTGTGTATGTGCATATATATATATATATATATATACATACATATCTATATATATATGAGTGAGCTACATAAACACATACACACGCTTATACATTTGTAACAGCTTAGATTTGACTAATACAAAACACCAAACATATAGAATATAGAAACTAAAATAATTAGCAACAATAATGTTGAAGGCTGATATTTGAATGTATTGTAGCTATAATCATTTTTTCCATCATAGATTATTATTCAGACTTTCTTGTTACTTTCTTAGTTCATTTGGATATTCCTCCTCATTTTATGAACTGTTGTATATGAAATAATGTCAGCAAATCAAAAAAATAAAAGAGTGACAAAAGGATATATTTTATCCATTACACATGTATGTTTCTGTGTGTGTGTATATATATATATATATATATATACATATATTCTACAGATTAGTAGTAATAAGCAAGATTAATGAAGCGCCATCACCTCAGTATCCAAGAATAAGCACTCACTGGAATTTGAAAACAGTAAGAATTTCCAACAATATGTATATATGCTGAAATATATATATATATATATATATATATATATATATATATATATATATAATTACATAATGTAATATTTATATAAATATATATATACATACATACATACATGTACATACATATACATACTGCAATATATATACAAACATAAATAGTGTAATATATACATTTATATACAAATACATATATATATATATATGTATGTATACATATATGTACACATATACATATATATATACAAATACATATATACAACTTTATATCATCATCATCACCATTTAATGTCCGCTTTCCATGCTAGCATGGGTTGGACGATTTGACTGAGGACTGGTGATCCAGATGGCTACATGAGGCTCCAATCTGATTTGGCAGAGTTTCTACAGCTGAATGCCCTTCCTAATGCCAACCACTCTGAGAGTATAGTGGGTGCTTTTATGTGCCACCGGCACAAAGGCCAGTCGGGCAGTACTGGCAATGGCCACACTCAAAATGGTGTAATTTACGTGCCACCTGCATAGGAGCCAATCCAGCGGCACTGGCAACGATCTCACTCGAATGACTTTTATATATATATATATATATACACATACATATATATATATATACATATATATATATATATATTACACATCTAGACATTTATATGTAAATACACATATAGACATCATTTATATATATATATATATATATATACTGATATATATATATCTAAATATACATATGTATATGTATATATATTGATTTATATATATATATATATATATATATATATATATATATATATATATATATATATATATATATATATACATATATACATCTATATATATATGTGTGTGTGTGCTTGTACATGTGTGTATATATATATATAAATACATATATATATATATATATATATATGTAAAATATATATCAATATTTATATAAATATGTATAAAAATATATGTATATACACAGGCATACACACACACACATATATATAATCCCTCACTATTTGTCCATATATACATTAATACTTTTGTATATATATACTCCAATACTTCCTCCATGTTTTCATCATACTAAAATGATTGTGTATATTACATGTGTGTATGTATATATATATATATATGTATATATATATATATATATATATATATATATATATATATATATATATATATATATATATATATATATATATATATATATATATATATATATATATATGTGTGTGTGTGTGTGTGTGTGTGTGCACATATACATTCGCAGTTCAATTTCTCTGTTGTCTTTATCTAAAAATGTGTGAATATTTATGTTTTTTGTTGCTTTCTGCAAGAAACAGTGATGAAGGGAGAGGGTGAATCATCAGCTTGAAGCAAATGAATAAACTGCATTACGCACATATATATGTGTTTATGTGTGTGTGTGTGTGTCTGTTCATTTATGATTAAATTTCTAAAATGGAAGAAGAAAAGATAAGTGAGTTTGAAACAAGTGAGATATTATGCTATAAATATATTATCTTGATAAATTTTACAATATTGATCTTCTAAAGGATAAACTAAGTTGGCAGAAACTATATAGATCACAAGACAAAAACGTCTTACATCTATTTAGTTTTGATTTTTCTATATGACCTGAATTTAAATTTCTTCAGGCCAACACACTACATGCTTTTCATTACATTTCCAGGAACACAGAAGCAATTCAATTGATTGCAATCCATCTCTGTATAAAGCTTATATATCACCTAGTTAGAAAGAAATTCTCATCTTTTGAATAGACATACAGTTCTGCTCTAAGTAAGCTAAGTTAACTGACTTGACACTGAATATAATAGCTGTACAAAGAGAGGTATGTGGAGTGCAGGAATGCGTCCATTCTTTAACCCTTTAGCATTCAAATTACTTTGACGAATGTAATGCTTATTTATTCATATTGTTTTGGATTTATCATGCATTATCTCATACTCTCAACATTTCAATGACATGATTATTTTATTCTTAGATTGACATTGTAGGGCAGGTGGGAAAGGCTGGATCTGGTTAGTTTGAACATAAAGCACATAAAATATTTTGGCCAGATATAGCCGGTTTAAATGCTAAAGTGTTTATCAAATCCCTCAACAATCACACCAATAAACATTTCATGTAACAAACAGCACAATAACTTAAGGCAAGAGTTACTCTTTATTGTCCTATTATTCACTGGCTTTCCCTGTTAATTCCTAAATCGCAATCCTTACACCCTAATTTGAAGGGGGGAAGCAGGTAGCAGTCCGGCAATGTTTTTATAGGGGCAGCACTTTTGGATCTGCTGTATAAGCCTCTGTAGGCTGTTTTGAAATAAGTGTTTTTAGTTTTGGGACACTAATCACAGCTTTCAATTTAGAGTAACTATGGCATTTGTTTGTGACATACTGTGAATAACTGTACAGGGCCTGGAAAACTCAAGGGCTGCCCCGGCCTGCATACACTCTAGCTATGTCACCGCTGTAATAGCAAGTGAGTTTATAATACTGGTCTCACTTCAAACTTAACCTTTTTTTTTTTTGTAAACAGTACCAAACTGGAGAATTACAGTTGCAGTGAGATTAAGGGTATTCGAAAGTTTTAACAGTACCTCTTAGGCAAGGCACATTACTTATAGTACTGGGTTTCCTATCTGACATTTACATTCTACATCTACTCCACAGCTGAGGTGATTGACCGAAGAGTATCCAACATTCTGTTTTTTTAAGAACAAGTAAATGTTGGAACTTGCAAAAGAAAGATAAATAAAATAAACCAAAAAATCAAACAAACAAATAATAAGAAAATTAAAAGCTTAAATAGAATGTGATTTGATCAAGCTTCAAATGAGAAGTACATCAAACATTTAAAGAATCATACAAATTGTATTCCGTTCTGTAAATTATTTGTAACAAAGAAAGTAGCTGTGTGGTTGAGAAATTCACTTTGTAACCACTTGGTTTTGGGTTCAACCCTGCTGGACAACACCTTAAGCAAATATCTGCAACTATAAACCCAGGCCGGCCAATGCCATGTGAGTGAGTTTTGTAGATGGGAACTGTGTGGAAGCCCAAATATATATGTGTGTGTCTTTGTATTTGTCTTTCACTGCTTGATAAATGGGGTTGGTTTGATTACATCCTTTTCGTTAAGTGGCAAAAGGATACTGATAGGTAAAAGAACTTAAAGTAAGTACTGGGGTCAATTTTATCAACTAAATCTTTCAAAGTGGTGCCCCAACCAGGCTGTAGTCTAATTGAATAAAAAACTTATTGGCCCATGACCTCTTAAAACTAGGGGTGTAAGAAATGCCTCACTACTCAAAGTAGCAAGGCATTTCCTCCCCCATATTTTATGGATGGGAAACCTAAGGTAATCCCATAAACTGGTCTTCCCCATTTTTAATATAGGATTGGCTGTGTGGTAAGTAGCTTGTTTACCAACCACATGGTTCTGGGTTCAGTCCCACTGTGTGGAACCTTAGGCAAGTGTCTTCTACTGTAGCCTTCGGCCGACCAAAGCCTTGTGAGTGGATTTAGTAGACGGAAACTGAAAGAAGCCTGTCGTATATATATATATATATACATACATACATATATGTTTGTGTGTTTGTCCCCAAAATACCATGCAGTGGGATTGAACTTGGGACCTTGAGGTTATGAAACGAACTTTTTAATCATTCAGCAATACCACATCTACATTTCAACATATTAACTAACAGCATAACCCCTTAGCATTCAGATTACTTCGTTAAATATGCTTATTTATTCACATTGTTTTGAATTAATTGTGCATTACTTCATAGCTTCTAAATTTCAATGACATGATTGTTTATTTCTAGAATGATATTGTAGGGTGGGTGTGAGAGGCTTGATCTGGTCAGTTTGAACATAACAAAAAAAAAAAACAAGTAGAATATTTGAGTTGGATATGGCTGGTGTAAATGCTAAAGAGTTAAGACATAGAAAAAAACAAAGCTGATGGAGGAGCTTATGTACCATTTGTACGAGATATTCAATACAGTAATAAAATTCTACATTTACAAATTCTCTCTAGTTTTTAAAATGGAAACCAAATTATATATATCCAAAACTTTAGGATAGAGCGTTCCCAGTGTAAAAGCTTGTTGGGAGAGCCATACTTTAATTGATTGTACAAACGTCAACTTAAACTGAAACAGATATTTTACAGAGTGTAGCAATATTTATTTTGGGAGGTGAACACATGAGCTGCTTCTTAAACATTCAATTGGCTTATGTCTGCGATGCCGAAGGTCTACATAGGACATAGCCAACAGAAGCAACAATTAATAAATAACAACTGGGCTTCTTATATAACATAACAAGATGTTGTTGATGGACATATTAAGAAGTAAAATAAACCATTGTGAAAGTGTGTGGCCTAGAGCTTAGGGTGTTGTACTAACAATCACAAGGTTCTGGTTTTGATTCCTGGACCAGCCAGTATGTTGTGTTCTTGAGCAAAACACTTCATTTCACATTGCTCCAGTCCCAGCAATGGCTGGGAAGTTAATCTTGTGATGGACTGGCATCCCATCCAGAGGGGAGTTATAATCTCAGTCATTTGTACACCATGGAAACCAGATTAACCTCCACCTTATGTATCCTTGGACACATGATAGATCCCTAAAATAAACCAACAAAACATTGGGATCAAGGATCTAATATAGGGAGACCTATACCTGATCTCTTCACCTGCCAGAAACAGCATCTAAGTTTCCCTCAAATCACACTACCTTGTTAAATAAAGGAAGGGTATTTTAGATAATGTACTCTTGCATTTGCTCATGGGTAGGTCCACTTAGACCTGGGACTAAACAGTAACAATACGAAAGTCAACCTACTTCAGCTACAACACTAAGATACTCAACTCTTAATGGTCTATTCACTTCAGTTATCTCTAAATAGTTATTGTTGATAGATGCAGTTCAGTGATGTAGACAGAGAGGAGAAGGGGATTTTGAATGGAATTGGCAATAAGATGATTGTAATTAGTCTTTTGTTCTTATATTTGGTTCTGATGAGTGATATGCAAGTCAGAGGTGCTTCCAACTCGCAAGGTTTTTCCTGCAATGTCTCACTTGAGCGTCTCAGTAAACTTGCGATAGTGAACTTCAAATTAACGAATAGTCTTAGGGCAAGCAAAGAAAACCCATCCATCCCGATGTATTCTTCACTTCAATCTCAACATGACAATGATGCCTTCAGTGAAGCCTCATCAAGTCCATAAACCATGGAATACAGCTTTTATACTCCTAGCCTATGTAGTTTCACTTTCACAGTTTACCAATCACTGCCACTGATCTCAGCAATATATTTGAGACATCACAGAAAACATGGTCACTCAACCTGCTAAACATAGCAAACAAACTTTCCCTCAGATAACAACCTGCCATCTCCATCCATCCATCTCTGCTCATGGTTCCTGAAAGAGTCATGGACTCAAGCACCTCTTCCCAAGGGTCATACCAGAAGCAACCAACATTAGACTTTCTGGCTGGATTCCCAACTGTGACCAACTGAGGCTATGGATATCATCCAATCATTTCATTCTTGGTCTACCCCTAGGTTTTCTGCTGGTCAGTTCAGCTTAAGGAATGTCTTTTGATTCTTTCCTATGACATTCTAAAACACATGTCCATAGTACTAGATCTGGAGGGACTCCCTGATCTCCGAGCTATATATCCTGTGGAGTAATGTTTCACCAGAGGTCCTTTGGAGGAACTCTATTTTGGCCACTTGTATTTGCAATCATACTCTTTTGGTGATTACCCAACATTCATATCTGAGGTCTCAAAGAAGAAAAAAAAAAAAGAAGTCATTTTAGATAGTCTTAAAGAGATGAAATAATAACAGCAGGAATTTCATTGGCCATAAGTCTGTTTGATCAAGGCTCATTCTGCTATGGCACTAGTGACACAAGAATATAATCTAAGTGTAATTTAACTGACACGTATGATGGCTTTCCAGTTCAGAATAATCCTTATGAGTCATGGTTGCTGTTTTATGACTACATAAAGTCTAATGCCAATAGATCTTTCAGTAACTTCCGATAGTTAAATCCAAGATCAAACCAGTTCTCACAAGTTATGACTATTAGAGCTTAAGCATTTTCTCAAAATTAATTTCATAATATATATATATATATATATATATATATGGGTGTATAATGATATTTGATGAAGAAAAAAAATGTTAACAGAGGACAAAAATAAACACAAATGAATCATTTCAAAGTGTTTTGTTTTTGTTTTTCCAAATACTGAGAAAAGTTCACAACATATAACAATATACAAATATTACATAACACCATACAGTGAAATAATGACTTATTACATACATAAATATGAGTTATAAAACCTTACTCTAAAATAAATAAAATAATTTTGGGATTTAATTCTGTTAAAAATCATGATCCTTTCCTTGGGCGAGCAAGGTTTTACACACACACACACGCTTATATAAATAAAACTTTAACAGAGTACATCAAAAAACAACCTGACATAGAAAACAAAAAGGAGCTACTAAAAAAGCACACAAAAAAAAAATAGACAAACAGCTTTGAGAAAATAAAATTTCTCACGAAACAGCAAAGTGAATAGTAACACAATGGAGAGAAGGAAAGCATTAAAATAAAAGGTGGTGAAAAAAAAATGATACTTCTCCCTCTAAACTGCATTGAATAAGATGGCTGGGGAAGCACTCAAAATAAGTACCCTACAGCAACACAGGAAATACTTATATTCTGGATAATTTGATTGGATGAGTTTCATAATATTTTGGGGGTCCAATATTTTCTTATGCTAAGCTCTGCGGTTATTTAAGTTGCACCATTGAAAATAGCTTTGTGTTGGTGTCACAGGGGCCCAAGTGTCTGAGTTTTTGGTGATGGAAAACAAAATGGAAAATAAATAATTAAATAAATAAAAAATAAAACAAAGCAAAGAATCAAACAATTTTTTTTTTTAATTTGAAAATCGTTTTCTATTTATATATGTATGAATATTATTATTATTATTATTGTAAATAGATAATTGAAATGGGAGTAAGTTTTTTTTTGTTTTTGTCTTTTTTTGTTTTTCAGAAACAAAGCTTGGCAGTTTGGGTTATGAGAAAAATAAATAAATAAATGAAAAATAAACAGCAGCAAAATCACAGTAATGAAGTCACAGAAAAAAAAAAAAAAGTAAAGAAATAATGCCAGTTATTATTTCAAAGGAAGCTATTTTCCCTAATAAATCTTAAACGGTAGCTTTTATAAGACAGCTGGCTGGTGATTTGCTAGCCATTATTGTTTTAGAAAGAAGTGCTTCAGAAGTAGCATATTGTAATCACTTTGCAATGAAGGTTTTTGTGATAACAGATACAGGCGTGACTGTGCAGTTGAGAAGCTTGCCTCTCAGCCATGTGGTCTTGAGTTTAGTCTCAGTGCATGGCACCTTCGGTAAGTATCTTCTATTCTAGCACAAGCCAACTAAAGTCTTATATATTTGGTAGATAGAAACTGAAAGAACTGTGTGTGTGTACCCTTATCTAGACATCACGTGATGCTTATAAATGAGCATCATTGTTATACAAGCAAGGCTGTTCGTTTCCAGTTGACCAAGAAAATATTTTTTAAAATGTCAAGCAATAGGAAAATATTGCCTTGCTTGGAAACAGTTGAAAATTGGCAACAGGAAAAGCATCCAGTCGTAGAAAAATCTACCTAAACTAATTCCGTCTGACCCATACAAGCACGGAAAAGTGGACATTAAAACGATGATGGACTGGCTGATAGTATTAAGCAAATAAAGTTTGGAACTCATTAATTTTGATAACACTAACCAGTTGATAACATTATAATTAATTTTCATGAGAGAGTTGTACTGTTTACACCCGTGGTTTCAAAAATGTGGGCTACAAGGGGCATTTAGATGTACTACAGATTTAAAAAAATATATATTTTAAAGCAAAGCTCGCTTTTTGACCAAGTCGTTTTGGGTTCAATCCCACTGCATGACACTTTGAGCAAGTGCCTTCTACTATAGTTTTGGGCTAACCCATCCATACCTTGTGAGTAAATTTGGTAGATAGAAAGTATACAGAAATCTGACATATATACATATATATATATATATACATATATATATATATATACATATATATATATATATACATATATATATATATATA
>NC_069000.1:14679162-14685092 GCF_001194135.2 Octopus bimaculoides
AGCTGTGGCTGTGTGGCAAGAAGCTTGCTTCTCAACCACATAGTTCTAGGTTCAGTCCCAATGCATGGCACCTTGGGCAAGTGTCTTCTACTATAGCCAGCCTCAAGCTGACCAAAGCCTTGTGAGTGGATTTGGTAGACGGATACAGAAATTTGCCATATATATATATATATATATATATATGGGTGTGAGACTTTACTCCCCCCACCATTACTGCTTGTCAACTGGTGTTGGTGTGTTTACATCCCTGTAACTTAGTGATTCGGCAAAGAGACCGATAGAATAAATACCAGGCCTAAAAAAACTCTTCAACACAGTGCTCCAGCATGGCCGCAGTCAAATGGCTGAAACAAGTGAAAGAAAAGAAGATGTATGTGTGTGTGTCCCTTCCATTATTTGGCAACCAGTGATGGTTTGTTTAAATCCCTATAAAATTAGCAGTTCAATAAAAATAGACTGATAAAATAACTAATAACTATTAGGGTCAATTTGTCTCAACTAAAACCCTTCAAGGCAGTGCTCTAGCATGGCCACAGTCCAACGACTGAAACAAGTAAAAGATAATGCATGAGCATCTTGACCGAAAACAAAATAAAAAACTCCAACCCTTTAGCATTCACATTATTCCGTTAAATGTAAGGCTTATTTATTCTCATTGCTTTTAATTAATCTGCTTTAATTAATCTTGTAGTTTTGAGATTTTGATGAGATAACTTTTTAGAATGATATTGTAAGGTTAGTGTGAGAGGCTGGATCTGGCTTGTTTGAACATAAAACATGAGGAATATTTTGGCTAGATACGGCTGATTTATATGCTAAAAGGTTAAAAAAAAAATTCTGTTACACCCAAGCATGAATAATAAAGTAAAGGAACCTGTAGTTTTCTATATTTTTACCAAATGCAAAGGGCATCAATAATTTTATATTTGATCTCCAAGAGGCAACTAAGCCAAAACGACTGGAAACTGCTGGTATATACTTTACGATAACTTTTTATTAGTTTTAACCAGTTAACACAGTGGTTCTCAACTGGGGTCACACAACAAAATAGTAAACTGGGGATCTACAATAGTATTTTAAGGGCCCCTGAAAATATTTTCTTTAAATGTATGTATTTCAAGAAACAGCTAGGTTTCTTTCTCTTACATAATTCAACCTACACTTAATGTGTGAAAAATAAAATAGGAATTCTGAAAGAAGTTTCTATAAAACTAATTTTTAAAGACAGAATGGCTATGGGGGTTCCACCAGAATAAAATAGTAATCAAATGATTCCATAGATAAAGAATGGTTGAGAAACCCAGAGTTAACATATGCCCATACTAGGGGCACTACCATTTATATCTATTTTGAATCAGATTTATATATATATACTTTTTATTGTGTCATAAGAAGTTTGTTTCCCAACCACATGGTTCTGGGTTCAGTCTCAGTTGTGGAGAGGGAGGAATTTCAATTGAAGATCAAGGAAATTTAATTAATCAAACTAAGTATTTTACTGTATTTAATTCTGAGTTAAAATTCAACTGGGACCAACTTACAAATTATTATTAACAGAAGCAGCTGAGACAGTAAATTACCAGAATAGAACTACTTAGTTTGGTCCCTTGAGGTTTTGAATCCAAATCCTGATTGTCTTTCATCCAAATAGGGTCTTTAAAATATATATTTGGGGACACCCCTTAGCATTCGGATTATTCTGTCAAATGTAATGCTTATTCATTCAAGTTCTTTTGTATTCTTCATGCATTATCTTGTAGGCTTTGAGATTTTGATAGTTTATATTTCAAATGACATTGTAAGGTAGGTGTGAGAGACCTGATCTGGCCAGTTTGAACATAAAACAGGCAGAGTATTAGGCTGGTTTATATTGCTAAAGGGTTTAAAGTCAATTGAGATAAATCACTTGCAAAATGCATTATGGCTCACAGATCCTTTCCTCCTCTCAACAATGATGTATAGACTTACATATTCATATGGGTGCAGGTATGGCTCAGTGGTTAACAAGCTTGCTTCACAACTATGCAATTTCGGGTTCAATCCCATAGCACAGGAAACCTTAGAGAAGTGTCTTTCGCAATAACTTCAGGTTGACCAAAGCCTTAAGAATGAACTTTGGAAGACAGAAATTTTGTAGAACCCTGTCAGAGAGACAGTTCTTATTTGGGGACAGTTGATTTAACCCTTGGCATTCAGATTTCTCTACCAAATGTAATGCTTATTTATTCACATTGTTTTGAATTAATCATGCATTATCTCATAGCCTTGAGTTTATGATGATGTGAGAGGTGGATCTGACTAGTTTGGACATAAGACAGGTAGAATATTTTGGCTGGATATAGCTTAGTTTAAATACTGAAGGGTTAATCTCTCACCCAGTTTAACACAACAATTTAGGTGGCTCAGTGTTTAGAGTATCAGGCTCACAATCATGAGACAGTGAGTTCGATTCCTGGACTGGGCTGAATGTTGTGTTCTTGAGCAAGACATTTTATTTCATGTTGCTCCAGTTCACTCAGCTGTAGAAATGAGTTGCAATGTCACTGGTGCCAAGCTGTATCAGTGTTTGCCTTTCCTTTGGACCAGGGGTTTTCAAACTGTGGTCCGTAGACAGCAAATACTTTTTATGGGCAATTTGATTTTATATATGTTTTTTAATCGAAATCTTACCTATCTCTTAAATACTGTTAAATAAATAAATGTAAAAATGTTATTTTAAGCAAATATTTATGCATAAATTTCATAAGCGTTTATAAGGGGGTCCCTAAGGTAAAGCCTGAAATATAAAGGGGTCCGCAAGTCAAAAAGTTCGAAAACCCCTGCTTTGGACAATATCAGTGGTGTGGAGAGGGGAGGAGGCTGGTATGCATGGACAACTGCTAGTCTTCCATAAACAACCTTGTGCCTCAGAGCGTAACTTTCTAGGTGCAATCCCATGGTCATTCAAGACCAAAGGAGGTTTTTACCTTTTAAGTGTTGAGTGCTTTTATCAGGAGGTTCTACTATCATAAGCATTTATACCAAGCCTCAGGTCTGAAGATAACCACCACCCTTCCTTCAATCAATTTCACAAGCACTGCAAAAAGATCAGATGCTACTGATCCATCTCTGACCAAGGTATAAAGCAGAAAAAAAAAATATGTAAGGAATTATCATTTGAATCACAAAGACTGACAGTGGAACAGTCTTGTGGTATTTAATTTTATTCCCTTATGTTCTGGACCCAAACCCTATAGTGATTTAGTTTGCCTTTCATTGTTAAAATAAGTATTTGTTTAAAGCATCATGTTTGACTGATTCAAACGTGCTCCCCCTCCTCCAAAATGTGTGGTTTTGTGTCATTCTTATAAATCATTACTAGCAAATAGTACGTTGCTTAAACTTAAGCAAGCCTGCTTCTATTTACAACCATTAGCAAAGCACTAAACTATGAGGTGACTTTACATGTCTAAGAAACTCTATCAATAAAGTCAACAAGGTACACTAAAGCTTGTGGGACATTTGCAAGATATCCAGACAGGTGTGACCATGTGATTAAGAAGCTCGCTTTCCAAATATAGGGTTTCAAATTCAGTCCTACTTCATGGCCACTTAGGGAAGTGTCTTCTACTATAGCTTCAGGCTGACCAATGTCTTGTGAGTGAAGCTGGTAGACAAAAACTGTGTGGAAGCCTGTCATATAAATGTGTGTGTGTGTATTTGTTCCGATTGTCCATCACCACTGCTTGACAACCAGTGTTGGTTTGTGTACATCCCCATAATCTAGTGGTTCAGCAAAAATGATTGATAAAATAAGTACCAGACTTTAAAAATTAGGTACTAGGATTGACTTGGTTGACTAAAACCCTTTAAGGGGGTGCCCCCAGAATGGCTCTAGTCCAATGACTGAAACAAGTAAAAAATAAGAGTACAGTCCTAGGAATAAGACTGGACTTTATAACAGAAATATCAGTTCTGGTCTCGTGTGTGTCTCAGAACATGGTAAGCGGTAAAAAGAGGCATGAATAAGATTAATGCTTTCCACAACAGATGCCTTGGAAAACTGTTGCTCTTCTTCTGGTCCAACCAAGTATTAAATGAGAAACCTAGTTGATAAAGGGTAGTCTTTAAAATATAGTATGGACAATTCAGATGACTAGGCCACAAAGTCAGATCAGACTGGACCAGAAAAGGCTGCCAAAGGAAGCTATAAAATAGACACTACTTGTAAAACTAAGTCCCGGATGGACAAAGAACATCTGACATAGAAAAGTGGAAGGAGAGCAGTAGAGAGAAATGCATCTTACACCGGGCAAAGGTATAAAGTTGTTAAAAACCAATCCGAATGGTGCTGAATCTTCAAAGCTTTATTTCCCAATTGGTAAGATCAATAATAATTGTTTCAAATTTTTGGCACAAGGTTGGCAATTTTACATTGACCCCCCACCCCAATCCTCAAATGGTACTTATTTTATCAACCCTGAATGGATAAAAAGGTGAAGTCGATCTCAGTGAAATTTGAACTGAGAACATAATGAGCCAAGAAATACCACTAAGCATTTTGTCCAACATGCTAATGACTAGCTCCTCATCCTAATCATCATAATAATAATAATCCTTTTTACTAAAGGCACAAAACCTGAAATTTTGGGGGAGGGGACTAGTTGATTACATCGAACCCAGTGTTACACTGGTATTTAATTTATTAACACCAAAAGGATGAAAGGCAAAGTCGACCATGGCAGAATTTGAACTCAAAACATGACGGCTGAATTGCCAGTAAGCATTTTGCCCAGTATGCTAACAATTCTACCAGCTCACTGCCTTAATAATAATAATAATAATCCTTTCTGCTATAGGCACAAGATCTGAAATTTTGTGAGAGGTGTGTAGTAAATAACATCAACCGCATATGCCCAACCAGTACTTCTTTATCAACCCCGAAAGGATGAAAGGCAAAGTCAACCTCAGCAGAATTTGAACTCAGAGCATAAAGAGTGATGAAATGCCACTAAGCATTTCGTCCAACATCCTAATGATTCTGCCAGGTTACTGTCTTAATAATAATAATTCTAATGCCTCAATAGTGTTTCCAAAAGCTGAGTTTTTATCTGTTTGTACCAGAGTTCTAGGTTAAAAAAAAAAAACCTCTCTAGGCTTACTTTTAATCGCAATTAAATCTTTTAGAATGAAAATTAATATCCCACCACCTACTCTGTACTCGAATGTGTAGGCACTGAAATTAATAATAATAAAAGCAACAGAAGTAAATATCATTAAATAAAGGTTCTACAATGTTTAGTAGAGACCCAACATAATGGATCACTTGAAGCAGTGATATTTAGGGATTAAAATAACAGAAGGAGACTGTACATGGGTTTCATTGAGTAAAAGGTTCATTAAGCTCTTTAACTAAATTGTTGAATAGATCAGTAAGATTAATTGACCCCAGAGGGGTTTCTTGAGATTAAGTAGTCATTACAAACCATGTGAAAGGCAGAACAAAGATAACACTTTAGGTATTGAAGACTCAAAGCTAGTTAGTACAGAAAGGAACAGGAGAGAGAGAGAGAGAGAGAGGTTACACGTAAGAGTGTGTGAAAATGTGAACACACACAAACACATATATATATCATCATCATCATTTAACGTCCGCTTTCCATGCTAGCAATGGGTTGGGCGATTTGACTGAGGACTGGTGAAACCGGATGGCAACACCAGGCTCCAATCTAATTTGGCAGAGTTTCTATAGTTGGATGCCCTTCCTAACGCCAACCACTCAGAGAGTGTAGTGGGTGCTTTTACGTGTCACCCGCACAAAGGCCAGTCAGGCGGTACTGGCAACGGCCACGCTCAAAAATGGTGTCTTTTATGTGCCACCCACACAAGAGCCAAAACATGGGCATGGTCAAGTGATAGAAGCAAGTAAAAGTAAAAGTATATGTGTATAT